>NW_019154141.1:3518072-3545451 GCF_002288905.1 Enhydra lutris kenyoni | reverse complement strand
TCCCCAAATATGTGTGTGTGTGTGTGTGTGTGTGTGTGTGTGTGTGTGTGTGTGTGTGTGTTGATGTCTGGAGGTTTTCTTTAAACTAGAGTTTTATGAAGAAACAAAAATTAGATTCAAGAAAGGTTAAATAATAAATTGCTTGAAACTCACTGAAGTTCACCGAACAATCTGCTATGATGAAAATTGCCCACATTTGTTGAAAATAAATGATAGGTACATTGACTTGACATCAAAATTAATCTCCTTCTTTAAGCAGCTGGAGCCAATCCTTAAGCTGGTGAGAAATGGAGTGGATCGGGGGTGTTCAAATTGTGTGCCCATTGTGCTTTGGGGAATACAGTTTCTGGTCTAAGAAGCATTCTCAGTGATCACAGATAATTCTTAATCTTTGCCTAATTATCTCTGAGCTCAGTTCAGCAGGTGAGCACTGCAGGAGTATGTCTCTCTGTTGGATCATGGCTCATCTCTTTTCTGAAGTTGAGTTGGATGGGCATAACATATTTAATTGGGAAATGATACTTTCTTCTTGGAAGTAGAATTAAATATTAAAATCCTTATTATACAGGAACATTGCATATCCTGTGTAAGAGTATTAAACACTTTCCAAGGGGCACATGGGTGGCTCAGTGGGTTAAAGCCTCTGCTTTCGGCTCGGGTCATGATCCCAGGGTCCTGGGATGGAGCCCTGCATTGGGCTTTCTGCTCAGCGGGGAAGCTGCTTCCCTCTCTCTCTCCGCCTGCTTCTTTGCCTACTTGTAATCTCTCTATCTGTCAAATAAATAAATAAAATCTTAAAAAAAAAAAAAAAACAACACTTTCCAAGACACACTCCCTCAGACACAAATGGGAGCTTAGAAAGCTACTGTCAATTGTTTAATGTCCAGTATGTGTTATATTCCTTTACTGATGTCTCCTCAAGAACAGAGAAGGCCATCGAGGTCTTGTTACTCAAAACGGGTTTATTGGACCAGTAAAATTGGTAGCATGCCAAATCTCTGGCCCCACTCAGAACTACTTAAACATAATGTGTATTTAGAAAGTTTCCTCAGGTTCCTCATATGCACATTAAATTTTTTTTTATTTTTTAAAGATTTTATTTACTTATTTGACAGACAGAGATCACAAGTAGGCAGAGAGGCAGGCAGAGAGAGAGGGAGGAAGCATGCTCCCTGCTGAGCTGAGAGCCGGATGCAGGGCTCAAACCCAGGACCTTGGGATCATGACCTGAGCCGAAAGCAGAGGCTTTAACCCACTGAGCCACCCAGGCACCCCTGCACATTAAAATTTAAGAGGTAACAGTCTATGTAATCCATATGTCCAGCCATCTTAATCAGTTATGGACAAGATTGATATAAATAAATGAATTCACAGAAGAATGAATGAATGAACATCATGATTACATGAACAGGTGTTTTCCATAGATACATAAATGAGTGAATGAATGAATGAATAATTTTCCCTGGAAAATATAATGAAGTTTATAGAGTGACTAAGTAGTTTTATTAGAATGAAGTGAAGTCAATTATGTGAACCCCATTACCAAGCAGTAAAAACCTTACACAAAAGACAGTCCAGCCTTGATAGTACAGGCCATCTGGTGACACATCATTGCATAGAATCCTGCAACAAAGTCTCAGAGAGAGGCTTAGAGAATTATGTTCATTTATTCTGTCCATAGTTCACAATTCTTAGCCTTCGTTGGTAAAATGCATGGGAAAGTGTTCATTAAGGACATCGGTGGATGACAGCATGTTATTGTGTATGTGACCATTTCCAACTATTGTTCCTTCTGTGTGAATTGAATTTTCCTGTGAGCACTTGCTCTTCCTCTCCCCCTTCTCTCTCTCTCTCTCTCACACACACACACACACACACATGCACATACACACACACTCTAACAAATACACACAACTGTCCATCTCTCCTCCATCCTGGGGTGTAGAACACAGTATCTCCATCTTTGTGTACACCAGAAAAATCTTGGCTTAAAAGTGTGGTTGACTGAAAAATGTCAGTTTGAAGACATGACATTTTCAGTCCTCTGGGATGTAAAGTACATATTGTTCAGTTCAGAAATACCATCAACTTCAAGAACAGATCATTCCTCCTGATATGTGTGTGCGCTGGGAAGATTTTAGGCAAAGTGTACCTCAGAGATATAGATAAAAACTGCGTTAACTCTATTTTAAAGATACACAGTTTATTTTGATAGGTTGGAGGGCCACCGAGCCAAGGATCAGAGTGGCGAACAGCTGACTTGGGATGCCCAGGAGTCAAGAAGAAGAAGGACATTTCAAAACCTAACCTTGATGATGTTGAAGTGTAAGGCATGTAAGGGTGAGTGCGTGTTCAAGGTGTTTACATTTCAGTTATGGCTTATATTTCATACAGGATGATAAATTATTGAAACCTGTTTATCTCCAGTCCACTGACAGCTGAAGAAGGAACCTAAATTCAGAATAAACTGAAAAGTTCATGTTAACAAGCTCCCCAGGTTATTTATATGCACAGAGAATCCAGTAGGAGTTGACAAGGGGTAACCCAAAGACAAGACTGGACATGTGCGGTCAGTAAGGGTTAAGATTGGAGTCTATATTTTCATTTGATATAGAACCACATATTTAAAATATAAATATGTTATGTTTCTAAGAACACACATCTTAAGTGAAGGTGCTTGGATATCTCTGGGAGAATATGAATTTTTAGCACAAAGATATTGGTTAAAATGAACACATTTGCCAGATCTTCAGAATTATACTGAGTACAATAAAACATTTATGAAAACCAGACAGCTAATAAACAATTCAAACTAGAACAAGTAAAACTCATAAATAGGATAAGCAGAGAGATATTAAAACCATTAAAAATTAAAGGGAAATGACATTTTGCCCCTCTCAAATAACCAGATTTAAAATTCATCCTTGATCAATGCAAAAAAGAGGATGCAATAAAGCAGGCAAAGTTATTTAATGCGGTTGACACTATAAATTGATTAAGTCATTTAAGGAATACATTTTGAACTGCATTTAAAGACATAATAACCCACTTATAGGAAATCATCCCAAAGTAAGAAAGAAATGAAATTACTTAATGTAGTATGATATGCAGTAGGAATAGTCAGAGGAAGTGAAATTTCTCACAGCAAAACCACAGTAATTCCAGTGAAATGTTGCATAACTGTTTATTATGTACAGTTGCAGTAGTATGGCAAATGCTTACATATTTTAAAGATCAGAAAATAAAACTGAATCCATGAAGATTAAATACTTAGAATAAGTGTAGAAAATGTGCAAGACTATATGGGGAAAAGTTTTATTTATGTTTTTTAAAGATTTTATTTATTTGAGAGAGAGAGAAAGAGTGCACAAGCAGGGGAGCGGGACAGAGGCAGAGGGAGAAGCAGACTTCCCACTGAGCAGAGAGCCCAATGTGGGACTTGATCCCAGGACCCTGGGATCATGACCTGAGCCAAAGGCAGATGCTTAACTGACTGAGCCACCCAGGCACCTCTATACAAAGAAAAATTTTAAACACTACTGAGAGACATAAAAGTAGACTTAAACAAATGGGAAAGTACTAATTATCTGTTCTTAGATAGGCAGATTAGACTTTACAAGGATGTCAGAACTCTCTAAATTTAAGAATTCTAGGCAATCTCAGATGAAAATATTAAGTGAGCCATGTGGAGAATTAGGCAACCTGATAATAAAATTTATTTAGATAAACAAATAGGAAAAACTCTCCAGCAAAATGCACACAAAAGAGGGGAAAAAAAGACCAAGGGAATTAGCTATAATGAGATATATACAGTAAAGCTTTCAAAACTAAAAGTTGTGGTGTTGATGTATGATCAGACAAGTACACCCATGGAATGGAATAGAAAGTTAAGAAATGGGCTCAAAAACATATGGAAGCTAAGTGCATAAGTGTAGCATCTCAAATCTATCTGGAAAAGATGGTCTTTTTAATAAACGGTGCTGAAACAATGAAGTAACCAATTGAATAAAATCAATAAAATTATATTCACACCTCACACCATACACGAGAATAAAGCCCAAACTGGATCAGGGATATAAATGTGGGGGTTAAATAAAAAAATAATAAAAAATAATAAAAATACTAATAAAAATAAAAAAATGTGGGGGGTTTAAAAAATCTATGCAAATAATAGAAGAAAACATGGGTGAATTCCTTTTTGACCTTGATAATAGAAGAAGGTTTTCTTGTTTTTGTTTTTGTTTTTTAAGATTTTATTTGTTTGACAAAGAGAGACACAGCGAGAGAGGGAGCACAAGTAGAGGGAGTGGGAGAAGGAGAAGCAGACTTCCCGCCAAGCAGGGAGCCCAATGCGGGGCTCAATCCCAAAAGCCTGGGATCATGACCTGAGCTGAAGGCAGACGTTTAATGACTGAGCCATCCAGGAACCCCAAGAAGAAGGTTTTTACAATTCACAATCCATAGGCAATATAACAAAAAAAATGATAAATTTGCAGAAAAATAAAAATTTGCATGACGAAACCACCATTAAGTCAAGAAACAATTGAAAACAAGGAGAAAATATTTACAACATGTATCAAAGACAAGTGGCTATTATCTTTACATTTGAAAATTTTTAAAATATTGAAAACTACATATGTGAAAATGACTTGATAGAAACAGGAAAAATTATTAACAGGCAATTCATAATATAAGGTAAAAGTAAGTGGGCATCTAATATTTGAAAAATACACACTTATAATTAAAGAAATAAAAATTAAAATGCTGATTTTAAAAAGTATTTCTTTTTAACCAATAGACTAACCTTAAAAAAATCACAATGCAGTCTATTGGAGAAGATTGGGGAAATTGACATTGCCATGCATTGTTGGCAAGAATGCAATTTTGCACATTCTGAAAGAAAATTTAGCATCACCCAACAAAACCATATTTGCACTTGCCCTTTGACACAATAATCACACTTCTAGGAACTTACCCTGAAGATACACATACAGTAATAGGAAAGTATATATGTCCAAGGTTATTCCTTCCAGCACTGTTTGCAATTAGAAATAATGCATAAACCTAAATCCCCACACATAACAAAGTGGTTAAATGAATTATGGTACACCCACCTGATGGATTGCTATACAGCTGTTAAAAATGGGTAAGATCTCTGTGGAATAATAGAGCGATATCCAGGATATAATGTTAAGAAAAAAAAAATAAACAAAAGATGACCTAGAATAGGCTGGTCTTTAAGCAACAAAAAAGAGAATGTAAGAAACTATACATGTATATTCTTATTTGCACAACAGAAGAAAGATAATCAGGGACAGAAAAAGATTGGTCACTTACAGGGGGATGGTGGACAAGAGTAGAAAGAAGGGATAAGCAGGAATGGGGTTGTAAGAGTGAGGAGAAATGGCATGACATTGTGTTTCTTCTGATATAGCTCTGGCCTTTAAAGCCATTGTAATTAACCACCTTCCCAAATTAATGAAATATTAAAATCAATCACAGTGTACTGGAAGAACCCCAAAATGTAATAAAATTATATCAAATGAACGCAACTGAATTACAAAATATAAAACCATACTGGAGAGGTGGGGAAGGAAATAAGTAAGGTAAATAACTTTGGGAGAAACTTCTTGACCAGATTCTGTACTCTAAAGATCAAAATAACTTTAGATCTTTAAAGATCTAAGTTTTGATCTTTAAAGATAAAAAAAAAAGGCACCTGGGTGGCTGGGTTGGTTGAGTGTCCGACTCTTGGTTTTGGCTCAGGTCATGGTCTCAGGATCGTGGGATCCCGTCCTGTGTCAGGCTTGGCCCTGAACATGGAGTCTACTTGAGATTCTCTCTCTCTCCCTCTCCTTCTTTCCTCCCCCCACCCTCACTCACTCTCCCAAATAAATAAATAAATAAATAAATCTATCAAAAGAACTATACATAAGTCTTAGTTCCAGTTAGTAAATCTATCTCTCACAAAGGTATTGGTTAGTTACTGCATTACAACTTTTTTTTTAAAGATTTTATTTATTTATTTGACAGAGAGAGAGAGAGAGATCACAAGTAGGCAGAGAAGGAGGCAGAGGGGGTAGGAGAAGCAGGCTCCCTGCTGAGCAGAGAGCCTGATTTGGGGCTCAATCCCAGGACCCTGAGATCATGACCTGAGCCGAAAGCAGAGGCTTAACCCACTGAGCCACCCAGGTGCTCTACATTACAACTTCACGTAGGTATTGCATTGAAGGAAAAAAAGCCTTTTTAAATATAACAAAAGCCTTCTGTTTCACTGTTGGAGGAAGAAGTTACAAATAATGAAAGAGAAAGGCTAAAAAAAACCCTGTGGCTTTAGACTGGAACCAGAGTTATCACTATGAAATCACACACACGTACACATAAACACAGATGGGGGTGTGTATGTATGTGTGTGTAGGGGTTAGCATATGTCGATACATACCTTTCCTAGCTCTGTCTGCTGGGAGGGCCTGGGAGCAATGAAACCCTGGTAACAATGAGCCCCCGTAGCACCCAGACATTGGTTCCTAAACACCGCTCTCCAATCAGAGGAACCAGGGGGTCCCTGAAGAGGTGATCGATGGCAGGGTTGGGGCGGAGGAAACGCACCATGAGCCTAGAGCATTTGTAGTACCAAAAATAAGAGTGTGCTCAGAAGAGGATGGGGCATAGCAGAAGGAACACAGAATCCAAGGGGAAAAGTGTCCTAATGGCCAAGTGTAGGATAATCTGAGCAAAATAATAATAATAATTATATTGGACTATCAGTTCTAGAACAAAATAATCATCCATGAGACCATACAAAACTGAATAATTGAATGAAAAAATGAATGTCTCAGAAGAGACAGCTCTTTCTTGCATAAGATTTCTATTTTTTAAAGATATGTATGTATGTATGTCATGTATTTAGTGCAAGTAGGAGGAGGGGCAGCGGGAGAGAGAATCTCAGGCAGACCCCACACTGAGCGCAGAGCCCCATGCAAGGTTCCATCTCATGACCCTGAGATCATGACTTGATCTGAAATCAAGAGTTGGAGGCTTAGCCACTGAGCCACCCAGGTGCCCTCATAAGATTTCTTTTACTACATTTAGAAAGAAAGAAGGGAATGGAGTATCACCAGTGGGCAAACACCACTGTGGCAGGCAGGATCTACCAATGAACACTAAAGGTATTAAAATTATACATTTTTGAGGAGATCAGGATAGTCACCTGGTCCCAATGTATCTTTTTTTTAAAGATTTTATTTATTTGACAGACAGAGATCACAAGTAGGCAGAGAAACAGGCAGAGAGAGAAGAGGAAGCAGGCTCCCCGCTGAGCAGAAAGCCCGATGTGGGGCTCGATCTCAGGACCCTGGGATCATGACCTGAGCTGAAGGCAGAGGCTTTAACCCACTGAGCCACCCAGGTGGCCCCCAAAGTATCTTCCTCAGAATATTTATTATCTTCGGGGCACCTGGGTGGCTCAGTGGGTTAAAGCCTCTGCCTTCAGCTCAGGTCATGGTCTCAGGGTCCTGGGATCAAGCCCCACATCAGGCCCTCTGCTCAGCAGGGAGCCTGCTTCCCTCTCTTTCTCATTCTCTCTCTCTCTCTCTCTGCCTGCCTCTCTGCCTACTTGTGATCTCTGTCTGTCAAATTAAAAAAAAAAAAGAATATTTATTATCTTCTCCCAGATACAGAAGGAAAAATGCTAATTTTGCAGTGTATAAATGCAGCAGATAACACTTTAACCAAGGGAATCAAGAACATCAACCGTAATAACACACAATGTCATGAATGCCATGATAAGATCAGTTGAGGAGAACACAACCTCGATTCTATGATTTTTTGCAAAAAAACAAAACAAAACAAAACAAAAACAAAAACAAAAAAACAGAGCATCATTCTAAGGAGGAAAGAAAAGTTTGGACAACCCTAAATGGACTTTCTACAAAAGAGCCAAACGGTAGTCATCAAAAGTGTCAAAATCTGGAAGACAAGGAAAGATCGAGGCATTGTTACTGGAGACGACTCAACAGACATAGAAACTAAGTTTGATGTGAGATCCTCAGTTGGATTCTACAGCACAGACAAGATATACGTAGAGGAACTGGCAAAATTCAAATAAGGTCTAGAGTTAACAGTATTGTGCTAAGGGTAATTCCTGGTTTGATCATTTTAATGTGTTTTATAAGATGCTAACATTAGGGGATACTGAGTGAACTGTTAAATAATTCTCCGTGTTACTTTTGCAACTCTTCTATAACTCTAATATTAGACCAAAATCAAAAGCTAAGAAAATGAATCTATGTACTATAAGTTCTCAGATTGATGGCTAACTGAAGAATTGGTATTGAAAACTTGGATAAAAGTTTTAAAAGTACATGGAAGAGTCAAGACAGGTGTTAGAATGATGGATATTCAATTACAATTATAAATATTGCCTGTAATTTCGGATATGGTTTGCACATGGCTGGATCATCTCTGACTATTGCTAATGGTACTTCTTTGATGAAGGACAGGAACATCACTGGTAAAATCTAGTGAAGATGTGGGGAATGCAGAAGTATAATTCACATAATCACAGTATCGGAGACTTAACATTTGGCAGGGACCTTGGAAAAGCTTTGACCAGGATAACATTTCACAAGAATAAATACATAATAACTATCTCTCCATTCCTCTAATCTCCCATACATTGTCCTTGTTTTCAGCAACATCTGACTCCACTCTCTACCTTTACTTCCTGTAAAGTGTGTCTCATGCAACTTTTCTTTTAAACCATCTCTCTAAGGTGCTTCTTATTCTTCTTTCAACTTCTTTGAAACTTATTATCCATTGTTATATTGTCACCAGGAACGAGCTCACTAAAATAAAAACTGAAAATGGAATTTAGGTGTTAACTTCCTAGTAGTACATTTCCATGGAGAATCTGGTGTGAGCCTAAGGCAGTTGCTAAGAGTAGAACATCAGGCTGTCAAAATATTTGGTTGATGTGGATTTTTGAAGAGAGAGATAATTATTTCAGATTAGCTCCAAGAACACACATACGCATGATAAAAGAGTGCACACTGCTTTCTTTTCGTTGAAAATGGATTTCTTTTTTCCCCCAGCAAGCTAGAACAGTAATAGGATGGCATTTTCTTTTGGAAAAATGCATGTTAGAACATTAAACTCTACAGTTTATAAAATCAGAGACATTTCTCAGAAAGTAAAACCAAAAAAAAAAAAAAGCATTTTTCTTTGTATTCCCTCAAAAGTCGTCAGTGCTTACTTTGCCTGGTCGAATAAGGGAGAGGTATATTAAGTGAGGGAGAAGAGGAGGTTCCCAGAGCTCCTGGACCCTCATGACTCACTCCATCCCTGCTCCTCCCCAAATGTTCCGGTGATGCTCTATGCGTGTTTCTAGCTTACAGCGATTTCTGAAGACACATTCTGGATGATTTTCTAGCAGATTTTGCTGACGTTTGGCTACACATCCTTTATGAAAGTTGTTTCATTGCCTGGGAGAGATCAGAAGAGAACTTAGATTGCTTTTGGTTTGTATCATTAAATACCGGTGCTTCTGTTGGTGACCAAACCATTTACCCCCAGGTGCCATGGCATTCCCATCTCTGGCTGATGCTCTCGCCTTACCAGTCTCCCTTCCATTCCTCTGCACCAGCAAAATTATTCTTGCCTCAGGCCTTTTGCACTTGCCATTTCTTCCATCAGGCATGAGCTGGTACCTCTTCCCATGGTTGGTTCCTTTCTCATTTTCAAATTCAGCCCAAATATTATTTCTCCAGAGAGACTCTGTCTGTATAACTCCCTACAAAGTAGACCCCGTCCCATCTTCAGGAGGAGTTTTCTATTACAAACCACTCTATTGTCAAGATGCTTGTGAATTCCAAAATCATTTACTATTTTATTATTATTATTATTATTATTTTGGTTTATTCCTCCCCCCAACCTCCGTCTACCACCATGAGAAAGGAAGGGCCGTAAAAGTAGAGGCCATGCCTGCTTACACTGTTCTAGACATTGTCCTAACGGTAACTCTGTGAAGTTGAAACTATTACCATTTTACAGCTGAGAAACATGTTTTAGAGATTAAAGTTCAAATAGCTAGTGAGCAGAGGAACCACAATTCAAACTCAGGCAGAGAGAATCGAGCTGCTCTTAGCTGTACTTTATTGAACTTCAAGGATTCAATAAAATCAAGTACATAAAATACTTGCCACAAGATCGGGCACATAGCACTTAATAAATAGCTGTGTGCTCCCATAAAATCTTCAAAATCACCCTAGCAAAGAAAATACCCTATCTGCATATAATGTATGTAATAAATGAGGTCATAGTTTGTACTCAAGGGATGAAATGGTTTGCCCAAGGAAGTGGTGCAGAGAGACTCACCAAACTCTGCCTGGTTTGCTTAGGTCTCTGCCGGGACACTCAATCCCTGGTAAACAAGGACAGTTGGTCAGCCTCTCGGGGTCTGTATTGTAATCGGCTCTATTTGACTCCCACACTCTTCCTCTCTTCCTCCCAATATTACATTGGATAGGCTTGTGCCTCAAGACCTATACTGAATTTAATTGAACTTATTGAACTTAATTTTCTTCCCCTATGGAGACAATGTATGGTAGCTTTCTTATATTTCAAAATCGCAGAAAATTGGAGAGGTTCATTTTAAGACAGATTCATGGATGCCGTCTTGTATTAAATCCGTCCTTAGAACCCTGAAAGTTGTAATGTTGTAAGTGCAGCATTGCGTGCGTGTCAGCAAACAGCAGACCCAGCTGCCTAACCATGAGAGCTACCCTTTCGAAGGGAACCAGGTGATTGTTTTGATGTCCCCAGCATTTAATTGAAGCCTTTTAAACAGAACACGATGTCCTGTGCGCTCTACTGAAGCCTATTCCAGGACCTCCCATAAATGAGCATGGTAATTCTAGATGATTAAAGACTGCCTAAGAATCTTTCCTCATAGCTGAATCTCATTATCAATGTTGAGGGGACGTCAGGGACGGGGAAGGTTTTCAGGAGCAAAGGACTGAATTATTTTACTGCTTTTCCAAAAGATTGAAGAGCAGATTGAAGAACAGCAGGGAATGCTTTAAAACAAGGTGTGCCTGGATGGAGAGAAGTTCTTCATGCCACTTAAGTTACTTTTTGTTTGTTTTGGGTTTTGAGTTGTTTTGTTTTGTTTTGTTTTTAGTATCCTGGCAGAATAAATTGAAGAATGAAAATCATTTTATTTGTAATTCTGCATCATATCTTAACTTTGAATGATAAAGAATGTATTCTAAGGGCATTGAAGATCAAAATCAATTTTCCTCAGTTTATAAGCACAGGATAACAGCAAAAACCTCTGATTTTCCTACTTGGAAACTGTCAAAGTATTCAATTGCTAAAGAATAAGCAATCAGGTTTTGGGAGCTTATCTGGGAGCTCTGTGGATTATCTCTAACATGCAGAACTTTGTGTCACACATTTCTTCATCATTCTCCTTCATGACCTACTAACCTTTATGTCCCTGGGCTTTCTCATGCAGATAACAGAACTCTCATTTTTTAAATCTACTGGAGAGTTTGGAATTTCAAAATTCAAAAGTTGCTTAGATTCTTACTAAAGATATTTGGAGTGACTATACAATTACCAATCACTCAACCCATCTTTGTTGAACACTTACTGTGTGGTTCTAGCACTTTGTAAGACTTGATTTGCTTGGACTCCGGTTCTGGACTGGCCAAGAGATAAAGAAATACACATAAAGTTCTTTGGTTATTTCTGAGAAAATTGTATGATAGGAGCTATTCAAGAATATAACCTATATAGCCATTAATTACAAGCCACAAATCAGAAATTTTCCCCATGGTGGCACTAAACTATTTCTTAAGTTACACTAATGTAAACTACGAAGAAGGAATAATGAACAAAATCGATCATTATCTTCCCAGAGTGTTGGCTAACTTAATCATTACTCCATTTTTTTCTCACATGTTTTCATTCTAGTTTTGTTTGTATTTCAGAGTTACTCAAGAACCTTTGCCCTTCAAAGTTGACATTTTGTTTGATTTTTTCTAGCTTTGTTTTGATAAAGAAATTATGCCCATTTCCCTTCAACCACTTACTCTCCATACAACCTTGGACACATCATGTATCAAACTCTCAAAACCCTTTTTCCTCATCTGTAAAATGTTGACAATATTAGTACATTCTTCAGTGTTTTGGAGAAGACTGGTTCAGAGAATTTAAGTAAAATTCTTAACATATCACCTAGCAAGAAAAACAATATTACTACCAATTGTCAAGAGAAAAACAACTAAGGCGATCCTTTAAAAATGACTATTGCCAATGATGATAAGTTTTAAGCACTTACTCTGCATTTATACTTATGTTTCAGGTGTTTAGTGTATCATATAATCCCCAACAACTAGATACTATTAGTATTCAGTTTTACAGGTGAAGAATAGTGCTAAACAGGGAAGTTAGATAACATCCCCATGGTTGCATAGCCAATAAATATGGCATCATGATGCAAACTGTGTTAGACTAATTCTGGAGTCTACACTTGCATCCATTAGGCTATGCTTCTTATATCAGAGTAAAAGAGTGATATCAGGGTCCCTAACTGAGCATTTTAACAGGAAAAAAAAAAGACAACTTGGTGGGAAGACTTCAAGGTCATAATCAAGAAATTGTTTCAAATTCTAAAGGAAGATCAGATATGGAAACCCAAGCAGCAATTATGGGTGATACAGAATAAACCAAAACAGCTACCTGACATTAAACAAATGTAAGTAAACAAAGCACAAAAAAGAGCATAATCTATAGTTAAATAAATATGTAAGTAAATAATCAAAAATTTGAGGCAAGAAAGTCATGTGTGTATTTATTATATGAAATGGATTATATACAATATATGTTATTTGTAATAGCAACGTATTAAAAGGTACTATGTAGCTATGACCCATGAAAATACAGTGCATTTGCTCTAAAATTATCATGTAACATGAGATCAAATATTATAAGTAGTTCCCTTGAAGATCATTTAAATTGCCCAGGATATATTATGATTAGTGTTCTTCAAATGCTAATTAAGGCCCCTAAAGAATACACTGTAGTTAATTTGTATACATACAGATATCATTGTTTATACTGAAATATTTTGAATGTGTAGTCTACAGATAAAATGACAATTGTTGGGATTAGCAGCGAAATTCATCTCTTTAGCAAGCTCTAGCAAGTCTACTTCAGTTCTTTCCTGATCTGTATGCAGACCACTCTGAATCTGTCTGGAGATTTCAAAGCATTAACCACCATTCTTTCCATCTTAATCTGATCAGCATCTACTGGTATCCCTCCAATCAGGAGTGACTTCCAAGAGACAATTGCATTTCCACACAGTGGGATGGTCTGTAGCATGTGGGTTGGACTTAGAGCCTGGTATGTAAGGATGATTTGCAATTCCTAAGTTCCTGCATATGTCAAGCTGAATTCACCACTGCCACACTTGAATTAAAAAAAGGATCTAGGGGCACCTGTGTGGTTCAGTCAGTTAAGCAT
The DNA here is from genome assembly GCF_002288905.1 of Enhydra lutris kenyoni. NCBI lineage: Eukaryota > Metazoa > Chordata > Mammalia > Carnivora > Mustelidae > Enhydra > Enhydra lutris. The sequence continues at coordinate 3,531,921 of NW_019154141.1, read as the reverse complement.
CTGACTCTTGATTTTGGCTCAGGTCTTGATCTCACAATTGTGAGACTGAGCCCCAAGTTGGGCTTCACGCTCAGAGTGGAGTCTGCTTGAGATTCTCTCTCTCCCTCACTGTGCCCCTCCCCTGTGTGCTCTCTCACTCTCTCTCAAAATAAATAAAGTCTTTTTTTAAAAAAAGGATCTAAATAAAGTTAAATTTCACCTTGAGTGAGTGATATGAGATTCAATCTCAATTGTTACAGGTCTACCTTCCTTCATCAAAGAAAACTATGGAAATACTGTGTTATGCTAAAGAAGGTTCTCTTCTTGGGTTTATCTTTGTGTATGATGTAAGAGAATGGTCTAGTTTCATTCTTCTATACATAGCTGTCCAATTTTCCCAGCACCATTTATTAAAGAGACTGTCTTTTTTTCTACTGGATATTCTTTCCTGCTTTATTGAAGATTAGTTGACCATAAAGTGAGGGTCCGTATCTGGGCTCTCTGCTCTGTCCCACTGGTCTATGTGTCTGTTTTTGTGCCAGTACCATGCTGTCTTGGTGATCACAGCTTTGTAGTAAAGCTTGAAGTCAGGCAACGTGATGCCCCAGTTTTGTTTTTCTTTTTCAACATTCCCTTAGCAATTCAGGGTCTTTCCTGGTTCCATACAAATTTTAGGATGGTTTGTTCCAGCACTTTGAAAAATGCTGGTGGAATTTTGATTGGGATGGCATTGAAAGTATAAATTGCTCTGGGCTATAAAGACATTTTAAAATGTTTATTCTGGCCCACAGACACATGAAAAAGTGTTTATCATCATTAGCCATCAGGGGGATTCAAATCAAAACCACATTGAGATACCACCTTACACCAGTTAGAATGGCCAAAATTAACAAGACAGGAAACAACAAGTGTTGGAGAGGATGTGGAGAAAGGGGAACCCTCCTACACTGTTGGTGGGAATGCAAGTTGGTGCAGCCATGTTGTGTCGAGATTCCTTAAGAAATTAAAAATAGAGCTACCCTATGACCCTGCAATTGTGCTACTGGGTATTTACCCCAAAGATACAGATGTAGTGAAAAGAAGGGCCATATGTACCCCAGTGTTCATAGCAGCAATGGCCACAATCACCAAACTGTGGAAAGAGCCAAGATGGCCTTCAAATAGATGAATGGATAAAGAAGATATGATCCATACATACAATGGAATATTACGCCTCCATCAGAAAGGATGAATACCCAACTTTTGCATCAACATGGGTGGGACTGGAGGAGATTATGCTGAGTGAAATAAGTCAAGCCGAGAAACTCAATTATCATATGGTTCCATTTACTTGTGGAGCATAAGGAATAACATGGAGGACATTAGGAGAAGGAAAGGAAAACTGAATTGGGGGAAATCGGAGGGGGAGATGAAACATGAGAGACTATGGACTCTGAGAAACCAACTGAAGGGTTTGGAGGAGAGAGGGGTGGAGGGATAGGTGAGCCTGGTGGTGGGTAATTAGGGCACATATTACATGGAGCACTGGATGTGGTGCATAAACAATGAATCTTGGAACACTAAAAACAAAATAAAATTTAAAAAGGGGGGATTAACTGAGATCTCAACTCAAACATACAAGTGGGGTTTTTTGTGTTTTTTTTTTTTTTTTTTTTTTTTTTACGTAACTGCTTTTAATAAAGACAGCCATTGTACCTTAAAGAAGGTTCTCTAATCCTCAGTGCAAATGCAGCTAATTGGACAGTTAGGGAGTCAGGGCCAGTGCCCCCAAAAGATAATACAGAATCAGAACCACTAAGATTAAACAGCACTGACATCCTGTTTTGTAGCTTAGAGAGGGACATTCTGCTTTTCAGCCTTTGCGAAAATGACTTCTGCAAAAATGTCCTAAAATAAGACAATTAACCACAAAAGCATTTGTCAATATCATGGGCAAGGGGCAGTTAAGACTGAAACCCCCAGATGTCAGCAAAAAAAGACCATCAGCGTGTAGACATTAACCTAATAGTCAGACTGATACATGACCACACCATGATTGCTTAAGAAAGTTCACAAAAGTGCTCATAGAAACCCCTAAACTTAGAAACTCCGGGGGCAACCCACTTGGAGAGCTTTGTACTCTTGCTCAATGATCTCTGCCTTGCTGCCTGCCACTCTCTGTCTGGTGTACCTCTTTATTCTTTGAAGTGACATGAGCAAGAACCATGGGCACAAAGGGGACACAAATCCTGTAATGATCTCCCATCACAGCCAGTGTTTCCAGCATTTCCCTTGAGTAGGAGGACTTGTGTCTTAAATAAAAATATCAGCCAAAGATCCATAAAATGGGAACAGTCTGCATATTTGAAAAATATTTTAAGAATATCAGTACTCAGTATTCATAGGTATACTTGGCCTCGGGTAGCATAAACTCTTCACCCAAGTACTTGCCAAATAATTGGAACTATGTTTTCCTTTCTACTGTTCCCAAAATGAAATCTGCTGGTAGTTGACTAAGAAAATCAGCTACCTAGATTGGGGTGGAGGGCGGAGGGATCAATTGTTTCATATATATTATCCATGACACTTAAACAATTTTATATACTTAGTAATAGATGTAATCAACTTAAATGTTTTCAAAGTCTTCTGATTATCTTTAATGGATACCCAGAAACAGTTAAAAAAAAAAAGAATTGTAAAAATTTAAACATTTTGCAGAGGTTCTTATAATTGACATTCAAAGCAAATTAGGGATGAATTTGGAAGGAAAGTCAAACCATCCTCTCCTGATTGAGGAAACAGCAAGACGGGGGAGGTTACACATTGGCAAATACCATCTCATGAACCTTGTGAAAGAGGGAAGACAGACCTCACATGACTTTCAGGTTTGAAGGCATATTCTAAGGGCACAAATACAAATGAATCCATGGAATGGGCAGAAAGCAACCAGACGTGTGCACGTCACCGTCAGCGAGTAGAAAGAGACCTGCAGAAATGCAAAAAATGGCATAGCTGCCCCTGTGTGTGCCAAACATCTGAAAAGCGTCTGCTGCATACCAGGTAGGGAACCTACTATGCCTTAAAGCATCACGATGGACGCTTTGGCTACAAACTTGCTTATAGTCTTGGCAGTTGTCCAGAAAGAGCATGGTCAGAGAGGTACAAAGTATTGGCTCTCTCTCTCTCTCTCTATCACTTGCATGTCCTGATGAGTAACACAAATGGCATTTTATCTTGGATTAGACGTTGCATGCATTGAGTTCACAGTTATTAGTTTATTGGCTCTCATGATAAGTTCGTGCGGAGGGAGTTTTATTACCTCTGTTTTACAGCAGCAGAAACTGAAGCTTAGGCAAAATGACTTGCCTTGTGCTCTCTCCACCTCTCCTAGCTCACCGCCGCCACCCACCCGCCCCCCCGCCCAAAAATAGGAAAGAAAGAAGAAGAGAAAATATTGAGGAAGCAAGATTTTCGGCTCCGCCTTGAAAATTCTAAGATGTAATTCTATCCTTGTCAAAATCCAATGGTGCGAAATTTTCTTTTCCTTTTCGAGCTTAATAAATGAAGATTTCTGTGTCTTGAGCAGCCATGTGCTTCTTTCTAGATCTCAGCTTTGCCCACAGAAAACCTCAGTATTATTTTTTTAAGATTTTATTTATTTATTTGAGAGTGTGAGCAGGAAAGGCTGAGAGAGAGGGTCAAGCAGACTCCCACTGAGCATGGAGCCTTGTGCGGGGCTCAATGCGGTCCTAATCCCGGTACCCTGAGAACATGACCTGAGCCGAAGTCAGAAGCTTAACTGACTGAGCCACCCTGGTGCCAGTGAGAAAACCGTAGTCTTTATGGCCAAATCCAAAGTGACAATACCAAGCTAATCTTGAATTACCATAACCCTGTTAATTATTCTTTTAATTTTTATTTTTAAAATTTCTTTTCAGTGTTCCAGAATTCAGTGTTTATGCACCACACCCAGTGCTCCATGCAATACATGCCTTCCACAATACCCACCACCAGACTCACCCAACCTCCCACCGCCCTCTCTTCCAAAACCCTCAGTTAGTTCCTCAGAGTCCACAGTCTCTCATGGTTCAACTCCCCCTCTGATTTCCCCCATCTCACTTCTCTGCAATTAGTAGCTCTCTTACCGGGCCAAACCAGTAAGCCTAGCTGACTCAGTAGGTGGGTCACAGGGTCATGATGAGTTCAAGCCCTGCCTTAGGAAATGGGGCCTACAAGGGAAAAAAAAAAAAAAAAAAAGGCTTTACTAATTTTCACTGTGCCAGAAATATATATACACTAATTTCATTAATTTGCACCAGCCTGAGGTTGACTGACATCATTTAGAGCTTAGGAGGTAACATTCTATCTATTCATACCTGATACAATTCTCATAACAGAAGTAATTCCTATTCTTGCAATTCTTGCAAAGCCCTTTACTACTTATAAAAGGACCTCCCAAATGCGTGGCCATGCTATTTCTGGAGGAAGTGGTCAAAATGCCTGGTTTTAAATGTTCCTAATGCTAGTTTCTGGTATCTTTGTAGCATATTTTTCAAGCATTTTTCTTTTTTTAAGGAAAGAACTTAAATGGATTTTCTCTTAGTCCCCTTTCTTGTTTTTAACTGGTATTGAGTTAATACTACTTTCCTACAGTTCGAAGCATGAGTTATTTATGATCCAGAAAATAAGACCCAGAGACCTTAAGTGAACTGCGGACAAAGTCAGAACAGCCATTGTTCTGCTTATCATTATTTTTTTTTCTTAAATCATTTGTGGAAGTAGTTTCTTTTCAGTTGAAGCTGCTGTTCCTCATGTAAGAATGTTAGAATTTAAGGCTTTCAGTCAGCCATCACCAAGGATACAAAGCAAACTGGTTTCAAATTCCATATAACCAAACCACCACAACCGGGATTTCTGAATTCCTGCGGGGAAGGAAGGCCTTTCCTAGAGTACTCTACCTACTTATCTATAATCATCTATTGGTTTTATAGAACTATGGTTGAGAACAGAGCGATTCTATAATTGAACATATTCTCTGTTAGAAAAGTGACAGACTTTGGAAGCTTTTAAGATTCGTTTTTCATGCTTCGTGTGTATTTAAACCTACATAATGATCGTTTCCCAACTTCTCCTCTTCCAATAATATTTCATTTGGAAAAGCCCATGTCATTAGCATAGTGGTACTTCTCCCTCTGGAAGGAATTAATACCTTATGTATTTGTATTTATTTGTGGGGAACCACACCAAAATCATTACCAATGACCCTTCTGCATTTCCTTATGCCATAGATCACATCTTTGGGAATTATGTCAAAATATTCACTTCGAAATATAAAAGGAATTCTGAAAAAGAAAATAACTCAGTTACAGAACGGGCAAAAGCTCTGAACAACCACCTCATTAAAGAAGATACGCACTTGGCAAATATGCATACGAAAATATCCTCTGCGTCGGATGTCACTAGGGAAATGCAAATTAAAACAGCTCTGAGATACCACTACACACACCTCTTAGAACAGCCAAGTTCCAGAACACTAGCAAAACCAAATACTGGTGAGGATATACAGCGGCAAGCATCTCATGTATGGCTGGTGAGAAGGGAAATGGTAGAGCCACTTTGGAAGACAGACAGTCTCACAAAACTAAACATACTCAGAGCAAACAATCCAGCAATCACATTGCTTGGTATTTATGCAAAGGAGTTGAAAACACAACCACACAAAAACCTGCACACAGATGGTTTATAAGGAGATTTATTCTTAATTGCCAAAGCTTGGACACAATCAAGATGTCCTGCAGGACGTGAATGAATAAATAAATTTCAGTCCATCCAAACAATGGAATATTATTCAGCACTTAAAAAACAACAGCGAAACAAAAGAGAAGAGCTCTAGGACCCTAAAAAGACATGGAGGAATCTTAAGGGCACATTACTAATTACTGTGTGATTCCAGCTGTGGAATCCAAAACTATGGAGACAGTAAAAAGATCAGTGTTACTGGGGAGGGATGAGGATGGTAGGGATGAACACTAACCACAGAGGATTTTAAGGACAGTGAAACTATTCTGTATGATTCTACAACGGTGGATATGTGACATTTACATTTGCTAAAAAATAAAACTCATAAAATCTACCATTTTGGGTGAACAGATGTTCACCAAGATTGAACCTTAATATAAACTATGGAATTGGAGTGATAAAGATATAGGAATGTAGGGTCCATTTTGGGGGTGGGGTGGGTTAGAGATATTGGAGGATGTTGTAGGACATTCACTTTTCATTCAATTTTGCTGTGAACCTAAAACTGCTCCAGAAAACAAATTCTATTTAAAAGGAGGGAGAAAACACTCTCAAAATATGCTCATCCAAAGTAGCACTACAAGAGAATGTTGGCTTTTCTGTCAATAAAGCTCTTAAGAGAAAATGACCGGTTTCTCTAAATCCAAGTGCTTTAAACAAATTTATCCTTCTTCATTGTCCTGGAGTCCATTAAAAATCCCTTTTATATCCTCAATCTGTGCCATATTGTGTTGAAAAGATAAAGGACTAGTCTTTATGATTAAGGAATTGTTAGAAATCATTAATTCAAAAGTATTAAACAACAAAATACAATAGTGGCATTTCCCTTAAGGGAACCAGGCAATGTGCTGTATGCTTTTGGAGGTTTTATTCTGGTTGTTGCTTATCTATCTATCTATCTATCTATCCGTTCAGTCACAGATGTGGTTATTTTCTGCCTCTCCCTCATTTGCATTCTAATAAAGATTTAGCAGGGAAAGAGAGATTGTAGATTGAGGACATTAGAGATTCAAAAGTACTTTTGAATACTCCAGGAAGCAAACTTTAATGCTCACTATAGGTTTTGCTGTGAAATCTGTCACCATTTATGGAACTCAGATGTTTGCATTTTCTGCTGCTGATATCTAGCCCCGCCATGTCCAAAATTAACAACTCTGGGTCAATTCACGGCTTAAAAAAAAAAAAAAAAAACCCTCTGACCAAATGGCTCAAATTAACAATTCAGGAAACAACAGATGTTGGTGAGGATGCAGAGAAAGGGGAACCCTCTTACACTGTTGGTGGGAATGCAAGCTGGCACAGCTAATCTGGAAAACAGAATGGAGGTTCCTCAAAAAGTTAAAAATAGAGCTACCCTATAACCCAGCAATTGCACTACTAGGTATTTACCCGAAGGATACAAAAGTACTGATTTAAAGGGGCACATGCACCCCAATTGTTCATAGCAGCAATGTCTACAATGTGTGCAATAGTCAAAATATGGAAAGAGTCCAGAACCCAATGACAGATGAATTGATAAAGAAGTGATATCTATCTATCTAGCTAGCTAGCTAGCTATCTAATGGAATATTACTCAGCCATCAAAAGGAACAAAATCTTGCTACTTGCAATGACGTGGATGGAACTAGAGGGTACTACGCTAAGCCAAATAAGTCAGAGAAAGACAAAGACCATATGATTTTACTCATAAGTGGAATTTAAGAAACAAAGCAGATCAACATAGGGGAAGGGAAGGAAGGATTAAGATGAAAACAGAGAGGGACTGAACTCTAGGAAATAAACTGAGGGTTGCTGGAGAGGAGTTGGGTGGGCGGATGGGGTGACTGGGTGATGGGCATTAAGGAGGGCACATGATGGAATGAGCACTGGGTGTTCTATGCAGCTGATGAATCACTAAATTTTACCCCTGAAATTAATAATACACTATATGTTAACTTAATTTAAATAAAGGATTAAAAAAAAAAAAACTCCTCTGAGCAAAATTTACACGGTGAGTAGAGAGAGGAATCAGCAGTCATTTGGAGGGTCAGGTAATAGTTATTCTCCAAATTGTGATGAAGGTATTCTAACAACTTGAACATAGAATGTAAAACTCAACACCATGTTAATATTGAAGCATCAATATATTTTTCTGAAATTATGGATGGTTTAAGTATTTGGGATTAGGAGTTTATATCACTAGTGAAGGGGTAAGGAAGTGAATGTCAGGGAAATCAGTACCCAAAGAGATGATTCAGCACCAGAACAGGATTCTCAGGATCTTGCCTGGAGTGTCTGAAAGTCTCAAGAACCCTTGGGAATAAAAAAAGAAAAAGAAAAGAAAAAAAAAAAAAAGAACCCCTGGGAATCTCCTAATGATTTATATCAATCTGAAATTCCAATGTGGGTAATTATCAAAAGTTCAGGGAACACACATTCTGCTTGAAACATTCCATCAAGGCCATGCATCTTTCTCTCCAGACTTCCCAGTTGGTCTCCAATGACTGCCTTTTTACACTTTAACCCTGAATCAGATACATGAGCACATTCTGAAAAATGTAGCCCTCAGTTCCTCCTTTGCACTTATGGGGAAACCTTGGAAGGAGCTGTTGGTGATACCCAGTGAAAACAGACAGTCAAGTACGTGTACCATGATCCCGCTTCTCCAACAGCTATTTCTTTTACTTTAAGTATCCAATTCAACATATCCACAAACATATTTTAAAAGCAATTACAAGCCTGGTGAATATGCCTGAATAACTTATTTTACTATTGCTTATAAGAATTTGGAATTTAAATTTAAAGAAAGAAAGAAAAAGAAGCTTGGGTGTATTGAGCTTTTTAGATCTATAGATTACTGGCTTTCATTAAATTTGGGAAATTTTTGGCCATTATTTCTCCAAATAGTTCTCCCCTTTCGCTCTCTTCTCTCCTTGTGGGACACTCACAACACACATATGTATTCTTGATAGTGCTTCATAGGTCTCTGAAGTTCTATTCATTTTCCCATTGATCTATTTTCAACTTCATGGATTTTTTTTTTTTTTCTCCCTGCCCACATGTCTCCTCTGTTGTAACTGTTAGGTGAACTTCTCATTTTAATTACTTTATTTTTCAAATCCAAAATCTCCCTTGGTTTCTGTTCTACAATCGCCATCTCCTTAATATGAGTTTCTATTCATTGCATCATTTGTCATCATACTTTTCTTTTATTCTTTCAACGTGGTATTCTTTAACTATTTGGATTCTTTTGAAGTTATTTGCTATATCCAAAATTGGGGTTGGGGGACACTCACACACAGTTTCTGTTGATTGCCCTTTTTCTCTGAGTATGAGTTACATTTTCCTGTTGCTTCACATATTTTTTTTGTGTGAAATAGTGCATATTTCAGACAATATTGACTTTTTCCCTCCTGAGAGTTGTTTTGGCTTTTGTTTCATCGTTGTTGTTGTTGTTGTTGTTGTTGTTGTTTTTTTTTTTTTCATTAAATCTATGACCTATGTCTCCCCCCAAAAGTGTAGCTATTGATGTTTCTGCTGGGTGGTTGTTGTTTTGTTTTATTTTTATTTGCAAGTCTGTTCTTATCTTCAAGTTTGCTTCCCTAGGCATATTTCCTAGGAACTTACTGTTCAGTCCGGGATTAGAAATTATTCTCAAACACATCAAGCTTAAAGTCCTTCTACTCTCTGTTGATGGATCCATATGTAAGTTCGGAAGCATATTCAATCAGGCTGCTTTAAGTTCACCCTCTTTTTTTTTTTTTTTTTTAACTTTCCTTGGAACTTCCTTGTGTCTCCTTTGAGAAGATGCCCCTGGCATGATAGCCCAGAGATATGTGAGTGGCTTAGGTCTGTTTTGATCTCTACTGTACACACACATATTTTCTGGCCAACTCCAGACATGTAGAAAGCTTATCAAACCCCCATGTGTGCCTCACCTACTAGAACTCTTGTTTAATCCCTAGCTATGCAAATTTGAGCAAATAGAGGCTCCTGGCCTTTCTTTTCACTCCTATCAGGATTGCCACTTGTGTTAGTCACGGTTCTTCAGAGAAAGAAAACCAACAGAAGACACCTACAAACACACATAAATGAAAATGCATGGGTATACTTGCATTTTTATATATGATCGTGTGATTATGGAGATTGAGAAGTCCCATAGTCAAGCATCTGAGACTGAGGAAAGCCAGTGGTTAGTTCCAGTCAAGGTCCAAAGGCTTGAGAACCAGGCGTGCCAATGGTTAAGTCCTAGTCTGAGAGCCCAAGATGACCAACACCCAGCTCAAGCAGTAAGGCAGAGAAAGAATTCTCTCTTCTTCTGCCTTCTGCCTTCCTCCATTTTATTTAGGCTTTCAACAGGTTGGGAGATTTCCTACCCACGTTGGGGAGGACAATCTGCTTTACTTAGTCTAAGGGTTAATATTAAATGTTAATATTGTCCCAAAACATTCTCACGGACACACCCAGAAATAATATTTAACCAAATATCTGGACATCCTGTGACCCAGTCAAGTTGAGACTAAAATTAATCACCACACCACTTTGATAATAATGTTCTAAATCCTGTGTGTCCTCACTAGCAGTGATGGTGACAGCCTGACTTTCCCTGGCTGGATTATCATGGACAGAGCCAGTGGGGTCATGGGATCCGTCCTAGGCAAGAATACCACAGGCTCATGCTGTTCTTACCCAAAGTTTAGTAGCATTCATGAATAAACACAGTTCACATTGATGTTCAATGTTGGTTGATTTCTAGAGTTTTAGCCATCTGAAATGATTGTTTTTGACAGTTTTTCCCAGTTTTATGGCTGCTTTTTGTTAAAGAGAGGATAGTTGGTTTCTTAATCCCATTATTCTAGGAAGGAAATCTTATTAAATATAAATTTATCTAGAGTGTAAAACTATTTTTCAACATATCCCTCTACTATTCCAAGCCTGCACAAAAAGGCACACACACAGAATAAGAGAGAGAGAGAGAGAGAGAGAAAGAGGGAGAGAAAGAGAGAGATCAGTGATCCAGAAAATGTATCACTTCACAACACTGTAGTGAAAAGACCTTGTACTTTGGACTTGAATGAACGAACCTTGGTTTGAATCTTGCCATTGCTACTTCCTGCTATATGTACTCCGGAAAAAACATTCAAAGTTTTTGAGCCTCCTCTGTAAAACAGAAGTCTGAGCTGGGTTTTGTAAAGACACATGCCTTGGTTCTAATGTGTACTTAATGGATGCTAGTTTTCTATACTATACCACTTCTCTCTGCTTTCCATGAGCATAGGCTATGTACAACTACCTGATTTTATGTTCAGTGTTTAAAAATGACATTAGCATGTGCATTTAGTTATTGATGTTTAAAAAGTGCATAACTGGGGTTATTAGTAAGTCAAGAGACACAATGGAGAAATGGTTTCTGAAGCAACCAACACCCCCTCTGGTTTGATGCCCAAGAATGCAGCCCTATTCTTGTGTTTTTACAAGCCTTATGTTGATTTATGTTTGCAAATGTACTTTTGGTAGTTTTCTTAGGCTGTATTCCCAGTGTCTTTCTTTAGATAACTATTGTATATATATATTTTTGCAGTATTTTCTAAGTGTTACAAGGAAGAAGGAATGAAGGGGATAAAATGCACGTTAGTTTTTGTGGGATAAATTCCAAACCAACTGATTCTAGTAGAAATTCTCTCTCTCTCTTTTTTTTTTTTTTTCCATCTTTCTTTTGGTCAGTTATAATATCATTACATGTAGCATTAATATCATTACAGCACATTACAGCACTCTCAATGTTTCTTCTTTGAATAAACTCAATCAACCACAACTAGTTACTAGATTAGTATTTCAATTCTAAGTACTGGTCATGACTAGAAAGTGAAGCAAAAAAGAATTGTTACAAAGGTTACAGTCTCATTTGGAGAATATATCCATTTTCCTGGATCTTGCTAATACACAGTTTGTTTTGTGTGTAAGCCCAAATACATTGTGAGTTTGACAAAGCTACATGGAAATTTTGAGAAATGAATCGGCTTTTCTCTACGCCTATTAAATCTTAATAGTAACAGACATGATTTATTTTCCCCTTGAATTATTACCTCTCTCATAGGAGAGAGTATCAGACATCAAAGATTAACCTGACTTTGTAGAAACAACACTGGAATTGAAGTGGAAACAGGATACAAATTTTGCTCTGTCCTGTTGCAGCTGTATGATCTTAAGTAAATCAACTTCTCTGAATTTTGCTTTCCTTATATTCAATAGTGAGATGATTTAATCCCTAAATTTCTTATTGCAGCAAAAATGCTATGACTCTTCAACTTTTCCATTGGTCTGAATTTTGTCAATGGTGTCTTTAAATAATTTATTTAAAAAATGCTGCTATTTGCAGTCTGCCTAATTATACCTAAATTTGTCTGGTATATTTGTCCTGTTAGGTGTTAGATGTTGTTTTCAGAAATAAGATTTAAGATTCCAGGCAGCTAAACTAAGCTCTTTTGAAGTTGGAACCTCACTTCTTTATAACCTCATATTAATAATCATTTTATCATGCTGTGAACTTCTCTACTGATATACGCAATATATATATTTGTGTGTATCTATATTTATATCAGTTTCTAGATCTGGATGTTTAAGAGAACAATTTGAGGACATTTCAGAATAAGATCTTCTTGGTCCTGTTCTTAAACCCTAGAGTATCTTAAGATGTATTACATTATTCAGAACAATCTCTCCTCTTGGTGCAAAAAAAAATTATTGTACCCTGTCTACCTAAAGGCTTTGAAATTACCTTACAAGAGTTCAATTTACACCTAGTGAAGAGAATAAGCATGGGGAAAATAAACTGCTGGCCAGATCTTGTACTAGGTTCTTCTCTTTGCCTCATTCCATTATGACTCCAACAAAGAATTAAGCTAAAAAAAAAAAAAATCAAATGCTTAACTCATTTACCCTCAGTATTCTGTGGGAACAATGGAAGAGAAAAGCAGCCCATTATAGGCCTCCCCCAAAGAAGGAGCTCAGGTTTGCACATTTAACCTCACCTAGTCTCAATCTTATTAATGGTTTCATTTTGGCAGCGACACAGCCAAGAGTGAAAGACATAAAATCCACAATTTTACCACAGCTGTTTCCTACTTCCTCTACAAAATTATTTAAACACCTTGTGACCCAAGGGGAAAGGGTGAATGAATGATTTTCCAAATGAATCTTCTCCTGTCTGCTGTGTCCTTTCAGAAGTACTTGCTACTTGACAGAATAATCTTTCGCAATAATCTTTCACAATCCAGAGATTTAAAAACTGTATTTAATCTCCATTCCTATGTTTCCATTCTGAAAACTACAATACCCATAGAAGCAGAACTGCTGAAGAAATACGGAATTATGCTTCCCTTTAGAAAGCAGAGAGGGAAAAAAAAAAAAAAAAGAAAGAAAGAATAAAATTAAAAAAACAGAGAGGAAAAAAAAAAAAAAAAGAAAGAAAGAATAAAAGAAAACAGAGAGGGAAAAAAAAGAAAAAAAAAAGAAAGCAGAGAGGATTAACTAAATACTCTAAAATCCTGCAAACCGTGTTTTTCAGTAGGGAGCTTCAAGACTTATGTTTTGAAATACCATTTTGAGGATACAAAGTCCAGATTATACTAAAATTCAAAGAAATTGAATTACATAGTGGTAATAAGAACACTCCTACCAGGTCAGATGTTAATAATGCCACGTAAAGATTATTTCAGTGATAAATTTCATCCGGTACTACCATGTCCCTCCTCCCCAACCACACAGCACATACACATATACACAAAGGAGTAAGACAAGAGAGGGGAAAAAAAAAATCCTAAGACATCTCACATACTAAGTCAAAATATCAGCCCTTTGGATAAAAGAAAATAGGAATAAGAATTGATCTCAGGTCAGGTTTAATTTTGAATATTTCTTTCATTGAGAAAGAGGAATCTTGCAGCTAAATTTATACTAAAAATGTTAACTCATTGGATGAAATTTAACTCTTACCACCAACTGTGGGCTTTTTGTCAGGCAAATGCTTGAGTCTTGTTATTTTTTTTTCAGTTTGTAATGCCCAGAGACACCACAGTGATGTTGGCTTAGCTCAAAATGACTTTTTGCTCTT
>NW_019154141.1:3503151-3518062 GCF_002288905.1 Enhydra lutris kenyoni | reverse complement strand
GCCTACAACATCCAGTAGAATGTGTCTCCAGCAGCCAAATTTGAACATAGTTGATTGAACGATGGTAAACCCTTGAAAGGAGAGCAGCCTACAACATCCAGTAGAATGTGTCTCCAGCAGCCAAATTTGAACATAGTTGATTGAACGATGGTAAACCCTTGAAAGGAGAGCAGCCAGTAAGATCTTCTCCCTGGAAGGCTTGAAATAGTGGCTAAATAGTTCTCACCAGCCTGAGCTGTCCTTGGGAAGAGAGATGGAAAATTTCCAAGGTTGACACAACCATTTCATTGGAATTCACTATCGGCCAAACAAAGAATGTCAATCTGTGGAAAGGTAAGAACGAAGGCTATGTCCACAGACATCACAAACAACTCAACCTGAGCTCCTTAGAGTCTCCATTTCTTGGTGTCATTGTTACCTACTTTCTAACCCTGATTTCTGAAGACACTGCTCATTGTTGATAAGCTCCTGGTCTTACACTTAAACGAACAAAGTTTATGTGAATGCTTATACCCTCAAATTCCTGCCTTACACAGGTAATTGTAAAATACAGTAACTACCTTCACCTAACTAAATCTGATTTTATAAATGAAAGTGAAATGTAACAATATGACAATTTTGAGAAACAGAAATTCTTAGAAAATACACAGTTTTTATCAACATTGCATATAGTGGTTATTGAATAATTCTTGAATCATTTTTACCTGTTTTAGGTTTAATTTTTCAATAATGTATGTGGGTAGGATATCTGGAAAAAGCTACAGCTTAATTGTTATGTCAAACCACAAACTGCTTTGGGGAAATATCTTAATATTAATCTGGGTTTGTGTCTAATTAGTGTGAAAAGTTGTGAGTCCTTTCCCTCTCAATAAATGTTCTCTGAAATTTCCTGCTCTCAGAAGGTGTAGAAAGACCACATATTATCCTTTCTCCAATTGGAATCATCACAATGTTGGTTAGGCTTTTATTTCTCCCATAAAATATTTTTTATTTAGTAGAATCTATTTTCCAGGTGTTAAATTTTCCAGAAGAATAATTTCCCTTGTTATAACTCTTGGCCTATATGGTATTGGTCTCTCTTGACTAGTTACTTGCATATAAAATGAGTTAATTTATATTCAAGTCCGCAACCTATTTTCCACTGTTTGTAGATGACATTACATAGTGGAAACTAGTATAGATCCATGTTAAGATGTTTTTCTATTTCAAAAGTGATGTTATTTTGAATTCAATTTCCTGGTTGTTGATAATAACAGCTCATTCAAAAATGCAAGGTTTTAATAACAAAGTAAGTCCATTTAATTGGGAGAAAGTTCTGTTCCAGAGGACTGGGATAGAAATCTTTATATGGGTAGAGTTCTATTGTCACTTTTACATTAATTCATGTGGTATCATTAAAATCCAGATTGGTGTAAACATGAGTCACGAAGCCACAGACTTCCTTTTTCATTTTATGCATGTACCAAAATCCTGCAAAACATGTTACACTAAGAGGTACCTTTTTTATACTTCTGGGTCACCACTTTTTGGAAGAGAGAACAATGAGATAGATCATTTACCCTAAGTCATAATGAGAAAAGATCTCTTTCTATTTATTTCTCTCTCTTTCTTCAATGTCCGTCTTTCTTTCCTTCTTCCTTTCAATACTGGTGACAAATAGGCAAAGTTAACCAAGAGGAAGTTTAAAATAGCATCCTGTTAACATTTTTTCCACATCTGTAAGAGCTAGCCTGAGAAGATTTAATTTTAAAAGATTTCCTCTTATCGTGAACAGGTTATACATAAGCCAAGTACTAAATTCTAGTTTAATATCTTCTTAAAGAGAACAGAGATTTCTTAGAATTTCTATGAAGTTCTGTGCTGTTTTGTTCTCCACTTTTTGCCTGCCACTCTCCAAGACTTTCTTGACACCATTTCTCCATGATTTGTAATCTCTGTGATCCTCCAAGGCCCATATAAGACCTCAACAAAACTTCTCAAAAATTCAAGCCAGGGCACCTGGGTGGCTCAGTGGGTTAAAGCCACTGCCTTCAGCTCAGGTCATGATCTCAGGGTCCTGGGATCGAGTCCTGCATCGGGCTCTCTGCTCAGCAGGGAGCCTGCTTCCTCCTCTCCCTCTCTCTCTCTCTCTGCCTGCCTCTCTGCCTACTTGTGATCTCTCTCTGTCAAATAAATTTAAATAAAATCTTTAAAAAGAAAAATTCAACCCAACAGCTACTTCTTCCCATACCTATTTTACCATAATAGCATTCATGTTTGGAATTTAGTGGTACTAGGAAAGCTAAACACTTATTAATGAACAGTTCCTATTTGGTAGATATTTTTAGCCTATTATAATTTCTAATTCATCTCTCATTTATCTAATTTGGTAAAATAGTAGGATAATTCCTCAGATTACTGATATTGCAACACCTATGTCTTCTGTCCCTTGTCATCACCCAAGTAAGCTTTGAAAAACATTTAGGTCTACTTTTGATTGGGTCTTAAATATCTCCTAGTTCTACTGAACACAGATGAAATCTGTACAATTAATTTTCTTTTTCTCTACCTTAATTTGATCTTTCCTTCTTTTCTTCATAATCCATTATCATTCCTTAAATATAAAAAAAATCAATCAATACATACATCAATGGATAATTAAGCTAAAAAAATAAAGGATGCCATCATTATGGGCAAACAAGCTATAAACATAAGTTAGTTAAATAATAATTGAAGATGTCTGTATACAGTACAACAAGGCATGGTATGTTCCATTGGTAAGCACAGTGGCTCATGTACTTTCACAGAAGAGAGAGATTACATTTATCATGAATGAACTGAGGCAACTGCATAGAAAAGGGAGCTCCTCATCTGTGTCTGGAAGGACTTTTTGAAATGAGAGCAAATACATTTAGGCAGGAGAGTTTAGTATGAAGAAAGGAAGGGAAATAAGATAACGCAGGGCTTGTTGGAGCCCCAAATCTAGATTGACTAGCTAACAATAAATGTCAGAGAAGAGCAAAAAAGAAGAGGGATTGGTTGGACTGTAGAAGGTCTGAATAACATGCCAAGAATTTAAGAGTTTACCCTCTAGGAAATGAAAGAAATGGAGAGTTTTGCAACCAGAATTAAAGTGTTACATTCAGGAGTGCCTGGGTGGCTCAGTGGGTTAAAGCCTCTGCCTTCGGCTTGGGTCATGATCCCAGGGTCCTGGGATCGAGCCCCTCGTCGGGCTCTCTGCTCAGCAGGGAGCCTGCTTCCCATTCTCTCTGCCTGCCTCTCTGCCTACTTCTCATCTCTGTCTGTCAAATAAATAAATAAAATCTTTAAAAAAAAATGTTACATTCAAAAGACTTACCTTGCTGCAGTTTTAGCTAATTTGATAAGGAAGAGACTGAAGGAGATGGAGGACTGTTGTTCCTGATGATGAAACTCTAAAGAGAATTTGTGGAAACACAAAAGAAAAAACAAAAAACATAAAACTGTTGCATGATATGGAAGAGGGAACCCACTGGGCTTGGAGACTCCAGGGCTTTTGTTAGGATAAGGCATCAAAAGTCCCAAATCAATACTAAAAAGAAAACTAATAGAGCAAGAGGAAGGATGGAAGGAAGGAAGAAAGAAAGGAAAGGAGGGAGGAAGGAAAGAAAGAAAGGGGGGATGGAGGATGGGAGGGAGGAAGGAAGAAAACATGCCAAAAAGAAGAAGGAATCTTCATCTTTGGAATTACTTAGTAATGAATACTTATTCCCCTCTAGTGGGGAGTTCACAGGTTACATTGGTATGCTCCATTCAATGACTAGGATTTCCAGCTACTTGAATACCCTTGATGTTAGATGTATTCTTTTGCTATTGTGAATCAACATAGTTTCTGATATTAAGACATTATAATGTATTGAAAGTATAGCACACCAAAATGCCAGATAATATCCTTTATGGGGACAAATTTTTTAAAAAATTATATTGAGAGCGTGTTCAATTTACATACTCATAAACCTGACACAATTTTCCCCTAAGTCCCCTAACCTCATGCCCAATGAAATGTCCCAAAGAGCATTTCAAAGTTCTCCCTAGACACACACACACACACACACACAATCTTAAATGACTTTTTAGGTTGCAACAGAACTCACTTTATGAGTCTGTTTGAGGAAGATGTGATTAAGATAATTTGAAATACCATTTTCCCCCCATCTGAACTTGTTAAAACTAGATGTTTATCTAGGAAATTCTGCACCCCACTGTAAGCTGGGGGTCTCTAGTGTCAATCTATAAATGGAAACAGTAACAGCAAAAAATAAAAGTGACCATAAAAATACCATATTTTAAGAGAAAGTTATCTCTCAACCATCACAGTTTATAAATTGAGATATGTAAAATGAGTTTGTAGTCTTTGGAAAATTTGTCTCATGACATTTGATATAATTGCATTATATGTAGGGCTACATGATTTTAAGAGCAAAACCAATGCTCTTAATTACTCATGAAACAGCGAATAATTAATAGATCTATTAAGGCATACCTTCTGTCCTTTAATCTATGAATTCAATATTGAAAGGTGGTATAAATTAGAAAAAGCAGTGAGCAAGGAAAACAAGCTATTGAATTGAATTCTGAAGGGTGTGTGTGTGTGTGTGTGAGTGTGTGTGTGTGTGTGTCTGGAGGTGGAAGTTTGAAATGTTCTTAAAATTATTTTTTTTAAAGATTTTATTTATTTATTTGACAGACAGATCACAAGTAGGCAGAGAGGCAGGCAGAGAGAGAGAAGGGAGGACGCAGGCACCCTGCTGAGCAGAGAGTCCAATGCGGGGCTCCATCCCAGGACCCTGAGATCATGACCTGAGCTGAAGGCAGAGGCTTTAACCCACTGAGCCACCCAGGCACCCCAAAATTATTTTTATTAATAGAATATTAACAGGAATTTGAAGAAAAATAAAGTTAGGAAATTTAACTCTTTCCCAAATGGCAAATTAAGAAGATGGCAAAGACTTAAATTGAGAAGAAATTTAAATGTCCTCTAATAAGCCCATGGCGTGGATACCTCCCCTCTCCAGGTACGTCAAGGTAGCAACTATTACAAAAACATGGTTTTTATAAAATGAGTAAATTCTGAATTGCAAAGAGCTGAGGGCCATCTGAGTAGAAGGGTAAAGTACTTTTCTCAGCCACTCTGCTCCTTCCGCTGGTAAACCACAAAGACGCTGTCCACTGCGGGATCTTAGATACCCTAGTTCTCAAGCACTAGGATGAGAATCGTCCTGCCGCCCTTCCTCTCAGGGTAAAGTAACCTGGATTCTGAGGGTCCGTGAAGAAAGGGAGATAAATTCGAGGTATTTAAACAGGGAATTTATCTTGGTCATGTGGGTGCATTTCAGCGGACGTGACAATCTAATTGTTTCTTTATCATACTGCAAGGTTATCTCTCATTTGTACTGATAGGAAGCCACGAGCTGTGTTCTGAACAATTTTCTAAATATAAACTTCTGATACATGCTTTCAGGATCTAAATGAGGGCTTTTCCTGCTCCTGAAGTCTAGATGGCTTGCTTGTTGGTTTGTTTCTACAAATTCTCTGCACTCGCAATCTTGAATCAGTTACCTTTGTACATAATGGGTCAATTCAGGGAAACCTGCTTTGACTGCTTCTCTGTCAAGGAAGCAGAACCACAGTGGTTCTATGATCTGGATGTTCCAGACAAACTAGCTGGTTCACATACAAATCAAAATTTAATGTAACCTATGATGGTTTTATTGCATATTATTGCTTAAAAAAAAAAAATCTTCCACCCCTTAGATGTTTTTCCAAATTAATTTATAGTAAGGTAGTAAATCTGTCTGCAGCCTCCTGCCCTAATTTCAAAAAATTGATTTAAAAAAATAATAAATCCCATTTTTCCTGCTTTACCTATCATCCCACGGTACATATTGACATCGTATTTATGAGCGTGATGTTAGTATGGAAAAATGTTGATGTATAACATGAATGTGTAACCGTATTAATGCCAAACTGATTTAAGCCCTAGGAAAATCCTAATGGTCAACTTCTAGTTGATTGCTATCTTAATAGGAGAATGAAAAATACTACACTTCCCAATACCTTCTACAAAAGTGATTTTCCAAAGGGTGATTTTGCCCCTCAGGGGACATTTGGCAAGGTCTGGAGAGTTTTTTGATTAGCACGCACCCCACCCCCCCACCCCCCCCACCCCCGAACCCCCGGGTTGACTACTGACATCTAGTGGGTAGAGGTCAGGCATGCTGGTAAACATACAGAATGACAAAGGACAGGCCACCCCTGCCCCCAACAATTATCTAGTCAAAATGTATATAGGAATCCTGCACTGCAAACAAGCAAATGTCCTCCTCCTCATGTAATAAAGGGTTTGCTTCCTATTTTAGGGAGTTGTGTGTGTGTGTGTGTGTGTGTGTGTGCGTGTGTGTGTGTGTTCCAAGTCTGAGAAATGTATAGGCTGGAGATAAAATATATTCTCTCTACGGAGGCAAACCAGAGGCAAAACATGTCTTCCTACCATTGCCTAATGTAATAATTTAAATTACTAAATCCGATTTCAAAATCCAACTTACTGAGAAGAAATAAGGGTAGTATTGTTACTGCAGAGTATTAAAATAATGCATGGGGTCACCATTAAGTACTAAATGAGATTACAAATTAAGACAAAGTATCCTTACATTTTTGCCTTTTATTCATAAAATGGCATTGTTCTGTAATGCCTAATATCTGATGTTAGAGCAAACAATAAGGAATTTGATGGTCCTCTTTACATTTATGACTTAATTTCCAGAGAGACTTCTTATTGTAACTGAAATTCTTTCTTGACTAGGGGTCCATCTGGGACTATTTATAAAATAAACCTATTTCACAAGTCCTTTGCAAAGCTAATCTATAATGACGGAAAGCAGCCTAGAATTGCCTTGGGCTAATTGTGGGTAGAAACTGAGGTGCAAAGAGACATAAGGGAACCATTTGGAATGATGGAGATATTCTATATCTTGATAGGGGGTGGTGATTGCATAAGTGTATGTATTTGTCAAAACTCATTGGACTTATACTTAAAATGGGCGCACTTGAGTGTAAGTAAATTGTATGATAATAAGGCAATGTGTGTTTTTTTTTTAATTGCCTGCTTTGGATAATAAATCGTATGGCCATTTTACTCCCAAATCTAGTAAAAATAGCAACTCACACTCAGATTTGACAACCAAGTAAAACATTATTTTATGTGAGTGATGGCTACTAACAACTAGTATTTCTTCTGTGTGCTCTATCCATACCAAGTAATTTCATTCTCACAGATACTTTTATTATTTTTAGGTTAAAGATGAAGAAACAGAACCCAAAGATTCTGATAGTAAATGTATACTTTGTAAAAAGAAAAATCCAAACAATTCACTTTATTATAATTATATTATTCATAAGTAAATTACAGATGTTGGAAACTAGCTACCTTTCATTTTTTTTTTTAAGATTTACTTATTTAGGGGCGCCTGGGTGGCTCAGTGGGTTAAGCCGCTGCCTTCGGCTCAGGTCATGATCCCAGGTCCTGGGTTCGAGCCCCGCATCGGGCTTTCTGCTCAACAGGGAGCCTGCTTCCTCCTCTCTCTCTGCCTGCCTCTCTGCCTATTTGTGATTTCTCTCTGTCAAATAAATAAATAAAATCTTAAAAAAAAAAAAAAGATTTACTTATTTATTTTGGGGGGGAGGAGCAGAGGGAGAAGAACTGATTGACTATCAAGAAGACCCCCCCTACCAAATGAGCCTGATGCAGGTCTCAATCTCATGGCTCAACTGACTGAGCCACCCAGTACCCCTGGAAACTAGCTACCTTTCTGAAGGACACGCAGCTATATAATGATTATGCTAAGAACATGGGGCGCCTGGGTGGCTTAGTGGGTTAAAGCCTCTGCCTTCAACTCAGGTCATGATCCCAGGGTCCTGGGATCGAGCCCCACATCGGGCTCTCTGGACAGCGGGGAGCCTGCTTCCCCTTCTCTCTCTCTCTGCCTGCCTCTCTGCCTACTTGTGATCTCTGTCTGTCAAATAAATAAATAAAAAATCTTTAAAAAAAAAAAAAAGAACACAATGTATACTTTCCTTCGCTTTTCACCATGGATGCTCAGGTTGATCCCCTAATACATTATATCTAACCTGTATGGAAAAAGAATGCTATGAATAATTACGTCGGATCACCTATACTCCAGAACTAACCTGGCATGTTTGGGGTGTCTGATGTATGGTCACTATAGATGCTATTTTCCCTGTCATTTTTGACATAGTGTGTTGCATCCTATACTCTAAAAGAGCTCATTACTGTTTGCTTTTACATTGAGATGGTACAAACATTCTTTCCTTGTAACACAGGCACAAATCAAGATATATCAAGAAAAAACACTTAAAATTGATTTACCTTAAACTTAGCTGGATGAGACAGTATGTCTGTGAGGGTCTCAATAGGAAACCAATAGAATAATCAAATAAGGGAAACCTGCAAAGGGTTTATCAACAAAGGACCACTTATTGCATGCAGAGGTCTGGGGGGGAAAGCATAAAGATAAACCACATAAGGGAGGAAGAAAATGATTATATCACTCCTAAGGTCATCAGATAAAATATCAGTGCCCCATTAAATTTATATTTCAGGTAAATAACAAATAAATGTTATAAATGTTTTAGTATAAGTATGCCATTTTCCCTTGCCTTTTTTTTAAAGACGTTTATTGAGGTATGACCCCCATAACGTAAAAGAGCAACAACATTTGTTAACTATTTTAAAGTGCATATTCATAAGGCTATACAATCGTCATCTCTCTCTCTGATTCCAAAATATTTTCAACACCTCAAAAGGGAACCCTGCCCCACGAAGCAGTCCTTTGTCATTTCTTCTTCCCTCAGGCCCTCAAAATCACTGAAAAGCAGATGCTTTTTGACCCTATGGATTTACCTCTTCAGGGATAGATCATATCAATGAAGTTATATAATACATGACTTTTCTGTCTGATTTCTTTTACTTAACAAAATGTTTCAGGGCTCATCTATATTGTAGTAGGTGTCTGTATTTCATTCATTTTTTATGATTGAATAATATTCCATTGTAGATATGTGCCAAATTCTGTTTGTCTATTCATCTGTTAATGGATATGGATTATTTCCACTTTGGGTTTATTGTGAATAGTACTCCTATATAGATTTAGGTATTTTTTTATTTTAATTTATTTTTTATTAAAATATAATGTATTATTATCCCCAGGGGTACAAGTCTGTGAATCGCCAGGTTTACACACTTCACAGCACTCACCATAGTACATACCCTCCCCAATGTCCATAACCCCACCACCCTCTCCCGACCCCCCTCCCCCCAGCAACCCTCAGTTTGTTTTGTGAGATTAAGAGTCTCTTATGGTTAGTCTCCCTCCCAATCCCCTCTTGTTTCATTTATTCTTTTCCTACCCTCCCAAACCCCTCATGTTGCATTTCTACTTCCTCATATCAGGGAGATCATATGACAGTTGTCTTTCTCCGATTGACTTACTTCACTCAGCATAATACCCTCTAGTTCCATCCACGTCGTCGTCACAAATGGCAAGATTTCATTTCTTTTGATGGCTGCATGGGCCTTTTTTTTTTTTTCTTTTTGCTAAATCTTATGACCTTAAGTCTACTACACCCCACAACAACAACAACAACAACAACAACACAGGAAAGGAACAGAGCAGTTTCCAGCAGACCAGAAGGCAGTGATTTGAACAAAACAGCTAAGATACCATTAAGTGGAGAGGAGAGAGACACCCACAGTGAAGGAGCCTGGGAATGAGGTACCTGGCTTGACTTTTCTCCCACCTCCTGACATTGACAGAGGCTTCCCAGTGTCTGAACCCCAAAAGACCAGCTTCCTAAGACACAGAGCCCAGGGAAGAAGCATGGGCAGAGTGAATCTGGCGGAACAGGGAGAAGCTACATGGTCCAGCTAGGATTACCTTGCTAACATAGCAAAAGTGGTAACCAGGCTTTGGACAAAGAAATCCACACCTGAAGTGACTCCAGATTCATACATGAACTTGAAATCCCTTTCAAAACTCAAATCAACAGGAAAATATAAACTAATGCCCGTAGTAGAGTGTAGTTGTACTTAAAATATTTATCCTGCAGAACACAGTTCTAAACAGGGAACACAGATTGTACAAAAAAATACATGAAATGACTCAGTGGTATCCTCAAGAAAACTAGGTTGCCGCTTTTTTCAGAAAGGAAAGGCAAATCAAAATGGAAGCCAGATTAAAGCAAGCACGTAAGGAAAAAACAAACAAACAAAAAATGATAGTCAGAGCCTATGGCATTTCTCTTACAAAAGCACATAAATGAAGGTCCAAACGTCTATAGAGTAAATCAAATATTTCCCTATGGATATAATTGTTTTTAAGATTTAAAGACTTTTTTATAAAAAAAAAGATTTTATTTATTTATTTGCCAGAGAGAGAGAGAGAGAGCACAAACAGAGGAGATGACAGGCAGAGGAAGAGAAAGAAGCACGCTCCCATTGAGCAGAGAGCCCGATGTGGGACTCGATCCCAGGACCCTGGGACCATGACCTGAGCTGAAGGCAGAGGCGTAACCCTCTGAGCCACCCAGGCGCCCCAGGATTTAAAGACTTTTAAACCATTTTTAAACCATTTAAATACTTTTAAACCATTCCACATAGGTGACTCTAAAGTTATATTGTTTATGGTTAACCATTACCTATGATTACACATAAATATGTTCTGATTGAAGCGTTTTGTAAAATTTATCTGTGCCCGTGACTTTGGATTCCTTAAAAACGTTGATTATAAGGGAAAACCTAAATAGTTATCTACACAGTGTGGTCACAAATCATGATAAAATAAATACACAAAAGCACAGACACAGGGAATACATGTGCATACATATCTCCCTGGAAATATATGCACAGAAATAATGACATTCCTTCTAATTCTGGATGTAGGAATTACAGGTGACATTTTATCCTATTTTTAGTTTACTTTCAAAATTTCCCATACTAAATGATTTCTTAAAATCAGTCAAAATAAATAATATCTTACTATTCTTTTTGATGCCTTTATGTTCTAAAATAATAATGTTAATCGTCCTTTTATATTACTTGTGATTCTGATGGAAAAATGATTCAAAAGAAGAACACACTTACTCTAGAATAACACATTGGAAACACCCCAGAGGAGACTGTAACTTTGTGTGTTCTTTTCGTTTTCATAGTAAAATGGAAATTGTTTGTAGTTGTTGCCAAGAATAAGGCTTTGTAACTTTGAATTTGGCACACACCATATACTACATATCACTATCCAAATGTTGCTGGAAAATCTGAAGACTTTTTTAGAAACTTTTACAAGAGAGAGTGAAGTATTATCTTATCACAGTTAACAATTATATGATCATTCTCTTGAATGAATACAGGGGAAAACATCAAGGGATATTTCTGGCCTGGCATCCTGACTCCCCATATTTGGCACTGGAATGACTATCACTCCATAACTGGGCCAGTGTCCAGGGAAAGGAGAAATGGCTCATGGTAGGGGACATGCACTTGGCATTGCTTGGGCCATTTCTCAACATTTCAGTAACTGGAATGCCTCATTTCTCTGTGTCGACAGTCCTGAGTAACATAGTAGTACCCAGGAGATCATTTAAACTCTATTTTTTTTTTTAAATAGGTAGCTTTTCCAGGCAAGCGTAACATTTTGCATCTTAAGCCCTGTCATCACCCATAGGAAAAAAATATATATATATGATGTATTTCCTTTCATGCATTTAAGTTCAAATTTTTGAGGTCATTTTTTTTTTCCAAATAATCACTGGATGCAGTCCTTTCCACCCCCCTCTCTCTCCTTTCTAAGTTTCAACAGCTTACCCTTAAAAGACATAGATTAAAGAAGTGTTAAGATTCACATTTTTTTCTAAAATAAAGATTCGTACTCATTGTATGAAGCGAATATCCTTCTATAGGAAAAAGAAATCATAATAATTTGAGGATTTTTAAATTGCTGAATAAGAACATGGCGAGTTTTCTTTTTTTTTTTAAGTGCATTCTGTAATCTCACGGTGTAGTGTACAGCAAATACAAAACAGGACACTGTCAAGGTAACAGAGAAGAGAACGGGGGGTCCAAATTACTTATTTCAGTTTGAGATTCCACTACAGGTCTATAACGATGGTCCGCTGGAAGACCCCAGTATCATGTACTCACTGGAGTGATAAGAAAATAATGTATGATCTCTACGATTCTTATATTAATTACAAAAGAAAAATAGTGTTCTTTTTAGCTCGGTGTCTTCATAAACACCAACCTATGTGATGGCCAGAAATATTAGTGTAGGAGGAAGAAAACCTGATCAGAATAGCATCACCTTGGTCAAATCATGTTCTTTGAGGTCTTTCATTTGTCCTCACCTGAAATGTGGATACTCACTGTGGGGCATATTTCAACAATTGATAATTAAATTACAACTTAAAAATAATTTTTGAAACCTTTGCTTGAACACACACACACACACACTTACATGCATACTTTCCACATGCTAAGTCAATTAAAATAACTCAAGACAAAAAAATGAGAATGGGCTCCCATATATTAGAATATTCTTAAGGCCAGCAACTAGAAAATACTGTCATATCAGATCTGTAAGCAGTAGCTCCACCCCAAAGAATGGAAAGGGGAATTAAGTTGGAGGTAGCTAACTTTTTTATTGTAGAATAATCAATTCAAGAGGGTTTTAGTTACGGAAGTTCAAATCAGGACCTGGGTTGGATTTGGGATGGGAAAGGTGGTGTTGCAGAGTTTCTAATATTTTGAACTGGTTTTACTTAACAGAGCTAAGTCTGCACAACATTCTTCTTTGCTCTTCTTTGATTTTGTATTCTCTTTATCATATTATAATGTCTTTGGGAGGAAAAATGTGTCAATAGGAGCTAATGCATTTGGTCATTTGTGATTTGGAGTAGAGATGCTGAGATACAATGAAAATGCAATTCTGCCCTTCGTCTCCAACTGGGTGACAGAAAAGAATGGACTCAGATAGCTACAGTGCCACATTGTTGCTGTCCTGTGTACTGCATCTGTAGACTATATGGGTTATCCTTGGGAAATACGTCAAGGTACTTCCTCTTGTGTAGTAGTTAATGAGTGGCATAGGGGAGGCCAGAGGGCAAGGCTATCTCTCTGGCTAAAAGGTGGGTTTCTATGAGGCCCATGGGCATGGCAAGCTTTGAGGTTCCTCATTAGATTATTCCTGAAGATATCAGCTTGGACCATGACTGTTCTGGGCCCTAAGAGTTTCTGTATCTAACTATTGTCATGAGTTATTCTTTGTATTTTCTTTTCCTTCCATATGTTCTGATGTAAGACATCTCAAAAGGTGCTTCATGGGACATGGGAAAACAGAGAAACCACCCTGATCGTACCCTCCCCTGTGAGAATGTGGATACAAGAGAGAATAGGGACAGCACTGGAAAAGGCAAAACCCAACATCTTAAGGAGAAAAGGAGTTAAATATGGCAGACTTCTCCTCACGCCTCAATAAAATCACAATAAAGTTAACATAAAAAGAAGATAACCCACAACCACCCCCCCCAAAAAAATTGGAGAAGACTCAAATGCAATTCAGAAATTTCAACAAGCTTTAAAGAAACTGCAGATTCAGAGTTCAGGAAGGGAACAGACCTGGCAGTTTGTAAGAATTTGCAATCTGAGTCTGATGGGAATTTGATAAAGAAGTGTTCCAACTGGCCCTGAAAACCTCCTAAGAGTTAGGCTACAGACTATGGATACTATCCAGAGGTGGGGTAAGGTGGAGTGCTGAGTATACAGAAAAATAGTTGAATTTAATACAGTTTGGACTCCCAGAGGCTGCAGAACCCAATGACCACCTCTCACCCTCTTCCTTGGAGATTCTTCTTTGAAGAAACTAAATCTGAGAGGTCCTAGAGACACAAATTCAAAAACAGAGAACCAATATGTAATGAACCATGGTCTCTATGGTAGACAAACCCTAAGGGAAACCTACCACTCCCACTGAGTCTTGTCTTCTTGCTTTGGCCAATAGGATATGGAATGACATGGGATGTTACTCCCATGATTATGTTACATTATCTGGGACTCGGTCTTAGCTGACTGGAGCTACAGAGACTCCTCCTCACTGGCCTTGCAGAAGCAAATTGTCACAAAGTAACTAGCTATGTTGAAGGAGCCCATGTAGCAAACAACTGTGAGTGGTCTCCCTATGAATGGAAGGCAGCCTCTAGAAGAAACAGGAGCCTCAGTTCTGAAACAACAAGGAAAAAGAGTTCTTCCAACACTGTGAGGGATCCTGGATGTAGATCTGTCTTCAGATGAGCCTCTGATAAGACCACAGCCTTGGACTTTAGCCTGTAAGCAGAGAACCTGGAGCAGAAGATCCAAACGAATCATGCCCACACCTCTGACTTACAGAAACTGAGAGATCTTAAATGTATGTTGTTTTAAGCCCCCAGGTCTGTGGTAATTTGTTATGCAGCATCAAGAACTGATACAGTCTCTCAAACTCTTTCCCATATCCTCTACCTGGAATACAGAAGTTGAACCCCAACTCAACAAACTGAAGATTGAAGGATTGTTTGCTTTAAAGCCCAAGAGGTGTGATTTGCTTGCACAGAGGAACTTAAACTAAAAGGCCAGCCACAGTCTGAACATCCCACATGCAAAACCATTACCTAACATGCATCTTGTACATTATATGTATGTAACAGAATTCCAAAGGGTTTTTCTTGAGTTACATGAGAGGATCGCCAGAATTTTGAATGAGAATTTCCAATCTGAAGTCATCAACAGATTAAAGGTATCCAGAGAAAACAGAGGCAATTTGAGTGAAAGAAAGAAGAAAGAAAAAGG
>NW_019154141.1:3459199-3503141 GCF_002288905.1 Enhydra lutris kenyoni | reverse complement strand
AAGAAAGAAAGAAAGAAAGAAAGAAAGAAAGAAAGAAAGAAAGAAAGAAAGGGAGGGACAAAGAAAGTGAGGGAGAAAGTGAAGGGAAAGAAAGGAAGGTCAGGGAAGAAGAGGGGAGAGGAAGGAGAGAGATAAAAGGGAAGGAGGGAGGAAAGAAGGAAGCAAGGAAAGAAAGAACGAAGGAGAGAAAGAGAAAAAAATTAAACTAAAGGTATCCAAAGGTAATTCAGGACAAAGAAGGAAGGAAGGAAAGCAGCAAAGAAGGAAGGAAGGAAAGAAGGAAGGAAGGAAGGAAGGAAAGAAGGAAGGAAGGAAGGAAAGAAGGAAGGAAGGAAGGACGGAAGGAAGGAAGGAAAAAAAGAAGGAAGGAAGGAAGGAAAGAAGGAAGGAAGGAAGGACGGAAGGAAGGAAGGAAAAAAAGAAAAGAAAAAGGAAGCTAGAAGTCATGTTCTTATTTAAAAAAATCAGATCCTTACACCTATTTTTTTTTTTCAGATATCCTTTTGATGCTCAATTATATCTGATCATTTGCTGGCTAGGTATTATAATTTCTTTATAAGGGCAGAAAAGAATTTTTTTTCCTTTATTAATTCTTCCTGATTTGGAGATCAATGTTAGTTCAAAACACAAGTCATTTTAATTTTGTCATAACAGAGATCTAAATCAAAAATCTTTTCAAAGCCACATGATTTTTTAAATGTCAAACAAACACACAACCAAATTATAATTTTTAATCTCTGATAGCCGAGGGCTGAAGGGAATGTTAGGGTAAATGAAAGGGGTTTTGCAAGATATTCCTGAAGGAGGTATTTTTAAATGTACTAACCTTGTGATATTATATGTCAAATGTATTATAAACTTTGCTGTAATCTTCTCTGAATGCTACTTTTTAAATTTACCTCCAATAAAGCATAAACTGCTAGAAGATTTGCTAATTACAAATAAAAAGAGAAAGTTTTTCTGTTCAGTCTCCACAAAACCTTGCACCTCTGTTTTTCATCTTCAGAAAAAATTCATAATGTTTTTTTCTGAGAAAAAAATACTCTGAAATGTTGAATTAGATAATCAAAAAGGTTCTTGATTATAACATTGTGATGATGATTTCCAGCCTGTGTGATAAAAATATATAAGGGTACAATAATTAGATACATGTATACTTACCTTTTTCCCAGAGTATAAAAATCAAATTAGAATTCATTGGAAAACTCCTGGTCTCCCTTTTTTTTTTCTTTAATTAGTATTTATACATTATTTAAAGTATTTTCCATTTTTATATTTGGTTGTTTTGATTTTGAGCCCATCATCTGATCTACAGATTGTGAGGTCCTGGCAACAGTTTAACAACCAGAAAAAGATCAATAAAGCCCTGCTGTGTAGTTTTTACAGATTTCCTACAGGTAAATACTCTCACAATAGCCTATTTTAAGTGATCAACATGCTGTCACTGAATGCAAATTTGGGAGCAGAGGCTCACAATTGGTTCTCATGAGCCAGTGCAAGTCAGCCACAATATACCATTGTGTTTAACCAGTGTTTCTCATATTACAGGCCCTTTGACTCTCAGATGCTTTCATTTAAACATGAGTATATGTTTGATTTTAAAATCTGAGTATGTATAACATTTCCATAGAACTTCTGCCAGTGGATGACATACTTTTTTTTTTTTTTTCTGGTGGTGATTTGAAATATTTAAACTATTTCTGATTTCATGCAAAATAATACCAGGATTATTTGGATGATTTAATGTTGTTGGTGCTAATGGAAATGATCAAAATTAAATTTTGAAAATTAAAATTTGCTTCATTTTCTCTTCAAGGTTTCTCTAACTCCAGAGCATCAATATACACATCTTTCTAATCTCTAGGAAATATGAGAGAAGTGTGACTTTATGAAATTGATAGCATTTCCCACATTGTTTGGAGTTTTAACTATATAAAAATTCAGGTCTACACAAGATTCGTAGGCAGATGAAAAATCAGAGGACGTGATTTGAACGTGGCCTGATTACAGAACAATTCTATGATGACACAAACTCCGAAATTACCAGGCCTAATTTTTCCACATTCTCTTTCCACTATTAACCAAGGTGATCTAATGATGCTCCTGGTTTCACTTGTGCTCTTAAAATTCCTCATGATTCTTAAAGTTAAATGGAAAACGAATGTGGAAAATGGCGGCACACAGAATTCTTGTGTACTAATTAAGACTGATATGTGACAAAGAATGCGCCTGGTGATCTCGGAAGGAAAGTGAGACAAATTTGTCCCTGAGAAAGTCTACCTGTTTCCTATACCTACATATTATAAGTCAGCTCCCCACCCCCCAAAAGAGATTCCTATGTGGACATGTGTTACAAAAGATTTGCTGGGGAGGGTTCTTGAGACCATCGCCTGTAATGAGAAAGGAAGGAGGGGAATTCAAGTGTATCAAGGGCTTTGGCCAATCCCAAGGAAAGCTTGACAGCTGGAATGGTCCTTATAAGATGCCTCAAGTCAAGGCAAGGGAGTTAGACCTGATGCACAGAAAAGTCACTGAACATAGACTGTCCCAAGGGAGGACACAAAACCTCTCTTCAGCCAAAGACAGTCCTAGGGAGGCAATCAGCTGTGTCAGCAGGTAATCCTTCCAGCATCTAGAATGAGTACATGGAAGTGGGAAGGCTGAGGATCCTGTTTAGAACAAGTACAATCTCATTAAACCACGAGCCTCTTTTTTTTTTAAGATTTTATTTATGTATTTGACAGACAGAGATCACAAGTAGGCAGAGACGTAGGCAGAGAGGTAGGCGGAGAGAGAGGCAGGAAGCAGGCTCCCTGCTGAGCAGAGAACCCGATGCGGGGCTCGATCCCAGGACCCTGAGATCATGACCTGAGCCGAAGGCAGAGGTTTAACCCACTGAGCCACCCAGGCGCCCCTAAACCACGAGCCTCTTATTCTAGCTCTCGTTCTTTTCATTATTAATATTCTATTTCAATTTTCAATATTTTTCAATATTTCAATTCAAATTTTTTGAAGCAAAGTAGATCATAATTTGACTCTTAGTCCTTTACGTCCTGTTTGAAAATGAACAGTTTCTCTACATGTAATTATTTCTAAAGCTGTTTTCTTAGGGAATAACATCCCTTGGTGTAAGATGTTAAAGCCAATGAACGCAAACAGGTAACAGACAAAGGATTAAAATGGGTACTGTGGGGGCAGCTGGGTGTTTCAGTGGGTTAAAGCCTCTGCCTTCGGCTCAGGTCATGGTCTCAGGGTCCTGGGATTGAGCCCCTCATCGGGCTCTCTGCTCAGCCGGGAGCCTGCTTCTCTTCCTCTGTCTGCCTACCTCTCTGCCTACTTGTGATCTCCGTCTGTCAAATAAATAAATAAATCTTAAAAATAATAAAATAAAATAAAATGGGTACTGTGTTAGAGGGCATGTTTCACTTTCTGCGTTTTTAGAAATAAATTGGTTAGAGTATGATTTTTATTACAGTCCATCATGAATGAATATCAAAAGTAGAAAAAGCCCTTTGATGTTTCTTAATGAGGTGAATCCAAGCCATTTACATTCCGGTTAACTTATATGGTAACATCAGTCGGGTCATAAATAGTGGGTTGTATTTCACAGGAGCTAACCATAATCTTTTAAAATCAAGATTTCTCAAGGGTACATCTTGTGAACTAGCTCTGAAGCTTTCTTGGTAACAAGAGAGGGAACAAGTGTTAATTGGATAGGAAATGGAATCCAACATGGATTACAGCTTATATTCTTAGAGATTTCAAGGTGAATGTCTTGCAGACATATCCTCGTTTTTGTGCATGTTGAACAAGAGGTAGCCAGGAATTTACTTCTTCAATATGCCTGTATTAGAACCTGTTTTATTGAGCTGGTGTGTGTGTGTGTGTGTGTGCGTGTGCGCACGCACACGTGCGCGCACACACATTTGACGATTCTGGTTTCAGTCTGATCTCTCAGAAAAACTAAATTAATGGATATAAACCTACACTTTTCCGCTATGTAGCAAATGTGATTTTCAAAGTGGGGGAAATAACTATTTAGTTTAATGTGGTTAAAGGATTTTAGGGTAGATAACAGCCACATTTTCTACTTCTCTTTTTCTTTGCACACTGGATTCAATGTTAACCTCACTGCTTTCTAGATGAAGCATATGCAACTTAAAAAATTACAGTTCTTGACACATAAAGGCTTAAAATAATTATTAGTGATATTCTTTCAAAGGCAATTTAATAATATCATCATTGACATCTTAGATCATCATAGATAGCCTAGAATCCTGAATTTTGTCTGAAACAGCATTTGTTCCCAGGTAA
This sequence comes from Enhydra lutris kenyoni, assembly GCF_002288905.1. Lineage (NCBI taxonomy): Eukaryota > Metazoa > Chordata > Mammalia > Carnivora > Mustelidae > Enhydra > Enhydra lutris. The sequence continues at coordinate 3,498,827 of NW_019154141.1, read as the reverse complement.
ATTACTGACCATAATAATCCATAGTGTTCATCTTCTATGTATATGCATGTATACAGTTTTTCTTGATTGGGAAAAAATTTGTGTAATTTATCCAAATATTCTTAATGCATCAATAGAAATATTGTCAACATCTGGTGGAAAACTCCCATCAGAAATTAACTACAATAGTGAAATATTACATTTGACTGTTTCCCAGAATCCACAACTTTTATCATGCTGATAATAGGCAATTGGGTACTCAGGATATTGAGACAGAATAATTTCCTAGGCATTACCCTAGGGGAGGAAAACAGATTTCCATTGGGCCCAGAGCTGTTGGAAAGGAAACAAAGAATAAAATTTCCTAGTCTATCTCTTTCTCACTTCTAATATGTTTAAAACCACAATTCTCTATCACCCACAGTATTTTATTTTGATTCGAAGTATATTATCTACATATCCTCTATATGTTTACTAATTACCTCTCTAGTTGTTTTAGAAGTTATTGAAAGAGGGATATTTAAAATTCTCTATAAATACTGTTGGAACAATTGGATGCCCATATGGAAAAAAGGGAACTTTGAGCCATGCTTGTGCCATGTACAAAAATAAACAGAAAGTGGATCATGGACCTAAATGTAAAAATATAAAACTGTAACATTTCTTAAAGAATACCTAGAGGGGGGGGAAAAAAAAAACAACTTTGTTATAACTGGCTTTGTAAAAATTTCTTGAACTCAACACAGAAACCATGAGCCATAACAAAAATTTATAAATTGTACTTTATCAAAATTAAAAATCTCTGTTCTTCATAAGACATTGTGAAGAGAATAAAGTAACCACAGACTGGCAGAAGATTTTTGCAAATCATGTATCTGATATAAAGGACATGCACATCAAGAAGTTTTGAAACTCAAAAATACAAAAGCAAACAGTAGATTTTTTTTTTAAAGGGGGAGTATTTAACAGACACCTTACCAAAGAAGGTACACAGAAAAGAAATAAACACATGAAAATTTGCTCAACATTATTAGACATTCAGAAAATAAATTTTTAAAACGCCAAGGACTATGACTCCATACCTAATAGAATTGCTAAAATTCAAAGACTGGCCATACTTGGTTTTGAAAAAGATGTAAAATAATTGAAACTCCCATACACTGCTGGTGGGAACATAAGCATATAGAACCACTTTGGAAAAATCATTTTGCAGTTATTTAACCATTTAAAAATAAATCTATAGTATAACCCAGCCATTCTACTTCTTGGTATTTACTCAAGGGAAAGCACGTACCCATATAAAAACATGTACAGGAATGTGCACTGAAAGATCCCAAACTGACAAAAGTGCCTTTGTCCATCAACAGAAAAGTGGATAAAATAATTGCTACATATACATAATGTTCTAATATAATATATTATTATAAAATAATATATGCTGTATATAATTCTATGATTATTGTATAATTATATATTATTATATTATAACATATATATGTACAAAGTTATTTATATGATGGACTATTACTCAGTAATGCAAAACAATGACTATTAATAAATACCACAACATGGTTAAGTTTCAGTACAAACGTGCAGAATGAATGCAGAAAGACAAAGAGTACCACTGTATGATTCCGTCCATGTAAAATTCTGGGAAATTCACACTGAAATATAGGAACAGAAAAGAGATGATTGGCTACCCGGGGATGGGAATGGGATAGAAAATGTCAGGAGAAGAATCATAAAAGGTACAGGAAAAGTTGGGGGCTTCACATATAGTTCATTGTCTTTATCATGATAATTGCTCTATAAGTATCTAAATATAGCAAAATTTATCAAATTGCAGATTTCAAATATGTTCAGTCAATTATACCTCCATAAAGCTATAAAAAATTTGGGGAAGAGGTTGCTATTAGGGGAGAGGGAGGAGTCTATGATTGAGAAGGGCTTCTGGGATGTAGGCACATTCTATTTTTTGATTCAAGTATAAATAACCCAGGTGTTCTTTTTATCATACTTCATTCAGTTGAATACAACATGATTTTATGTTTACGCACTGTTTATCTGTTAATTATATGTCATAACTTTAGAAGTTTAAAAATTAATATACACATTATCTTTGGAAACTATAATTTCAAAAAAAAAGGTAATTACCCTTAAGACTCATGAATTCATGAATTCTATCATGATTCCTTAACGACAGGTTAATAATTAAATAGTAATACTTTTATAATTATTTCTTAATAGTTGTATAATTCCTTAGTAAAAGCCAACCTGGACCTTAATATGTAATATACATTCCCCTTTATGTGAGCTTATAAATTATTTTAAGTTTCTTTTGGAAATTGAAATTGATTTTTACTTTACATTCCTATGCAAACTGCATTTAAAAGATAAACCAGGAAACTACAATTAAATCATATCTCTCCCAGCCTCTTTAGTGGTCCACGCATCATGGAAATGTCTGTTCATTTTTTCCAGTGGTGCTGCTAGGTTTATGGCAACATTCAGGAGACTGGCAACTGAGAAGAATGCAGCATTTTATTGTATGTTATTTTTATGGCTTTACCATATTCTGTAGCCATTAGGTACAGTGACTCTCTCATCCCCTGGGGTACAATATTATATTGATTGTACACATTTATCTTGTCTTTGGTGGTTCATTTTCTTTTCCACCCATGGTGAATTTCCTTTCTGCCTTCCCCATTACATATAGGAGTCTTTCCATTCAACTGTTCAAAAGACGGTCTATATGAAGAGCCCGGGAGAAAAAGTTTGTCTCTAAAAATGACTCCAAGAAAATGTCCTCAGTAGTCAAGGAGAATGACTATCATGTGTACAGAATTTAGAAGGGGGAAAAATCTTATAAAACAGTAGCATCCATAAAGCAAAATGAGAAGCACATCCTGATGTTAGGAAGGAAAAACATAGCAGATTAAAAAGAAAGAAACCTTTGACACAGGGATGGGGGATGGCTTTCTCAGGGATGGTCCTGGTCTGCGGCACCGAAGAGTGTCATTTTTCTTCTGAATTCGCCCTGGGTCTTACGGGTACATGATTATTTCCATTTTAAAATAGGGGATTTAAGCCGAAGAGTCTTAATGCTGAACGCTAACAACAGAGAGAATTGGATTCACCGTGGAGGTTTGGATTTTTATACTGTGTATTTTGGACACACAGTAAGATCAGCGGCTATAGTAAAACACAATCTATTGTGGCCTAATGAGAGAGAATACACAAATCTGGATACAGGAAAAGAGTATCCCAGGGAACAGGTCCCTTTAGACTGAGAACTAGCATGCACACTTCAAATGGTAACATTTCCCATTTGCACCATTCACAGAGTCATAGACTCAGAAAGACATGTTCAAATAAATTGTGAGCCGTTGTGAACTTATTCTCCCCGCCATTACCTTTCTTTTATGCATGTTTTTCATTTAACTGTGTACAATCATCCTTTGATTTTTTTCAGCCCACATTTGAAAAATAGTTAAATAGAAGGTCTGCTTGAGGCTTTCAAATTACTTCTCACTTAAAAAAAAAAAAAAAAACATGTTAAGCAAAATGACTAGGTAAACCAATTTATGTGTTTTGGGCAACATGAGTTTCAAAGATACTTTTCATTTACCCAATAAAATAATTTACCTCTTTTGTTTATGAGGGAACACATTTCACTTAAAGGATTCCCAGGCATCTCCCTACAATTCGGTTGTTTCTAATTTTTTCCAGTTGTAATATCTTAGTGGGGGGGGGGGGCTGGTTTTAATAGGCTATACCAATTCTCAGAATTACACTGTCACTATTTGCAGATGGCATGATACTATATATAGAAAGACCTATGGTCTCCACCAACAATTAGTAGTACTAAGTGAATTCAGGAAAGTTGCAGGATACAAAGTTAATACCCAGCAATCAGAAATGTCTTTATACACTAATAACAGAGTATCAGAAATAGACATTGAAAAGACAATTCCATTCACAATTGCACCAAAAAGAAGAAAGCTCCTAGGAAGAGAATTAACCCAGGAGGTAAAAGGCTTGGACTCTTACAACTATAAAACATTCATGAAAGAAATTGAAAACAACACAAACGAAAAGATAGCCCATGCTCACGAAATGGAGGAATTAATATTGTCCAAATGCCTATACCACCTAAAGCAATCCACAGATTAGATGCAATCTTTATCAAAATACCAGAGCGGGGCACCTGGGTGGCTCAGTGGGTTAAAGCCTCTGCCTTCAGCTCGGGTCATGATCCCAGAGTCCTGGGATCGAGTCCCGCATCAGGCTCTCTGCTGAGCAGGGAGCCTGCTTCTTCCTCTCTCTCTTCTCTCTGCCTGTCTCTCTGCCTACCTGTGATCTCTGTCAAATAAATAAATAAATAAATAAAATTTTAAAAAATACCAGAGCATTTTTCGCAAAACTAGAGCAAATAATACTAACGTTTGTCCGGAACCACAAATAACCCCCATTAGCCAAAGCAATCTTGAGAAAGAAGAACAAAGCTGGAGGCATCACAATTCCAGATTTCAAGATACTCTATAAGGCGGTAGTAATCGAAACAGCCCAGTACTAGAACAAAAACAGACCCTTGAATTAACTGCTTTAAAATGGCAATATATGTGTCCACGAACATTTCAGAGCAACATGAATTAGAGAGGCAAATGTACATTCATTCTTATTTGAATTGTTCAAAGACAACAACAACAAAAAGACGTATCACTTATGTCTGATGAGGGTGACATTTGATACCAATTAACTTCTTATTAAATTGAGGGGGGAAAGGTTGATATTTCTTTGTGATAATCCTACAGGTATTTATAACTCCTGGGCAATTTTCAATACTTTGATTTTTTTAAGAACATATGACATATATTAGAAAACGCATTGAATTATATTACTTTATATATATATATATATATATATATATATATATATATATATATATATCTTTTTATTGAAGTTTGCTCATGTACAATGCAGGTTTATTTTTTTTTTAAGATTTTTTATTTATTTGCCAGAGAGAGAGAGAGCAAGCAAGTACACACAAGCAGGCAGAGAGGCAGGCAGAGGCAGCGAGAGAAGCACGCTCCCCGCTGAGCAAGGAGCCTGATGTGGGACTCAATCCCAGGACCCTGGGATCATGACCTGAGCCGAAGGCAGCAGCTTAACCCACTGAGCCACCCAGGCGTCCCGTACAATGCAGGTTTAGATATAAATGATCCCTTTGCCTCATTTTCTACTTGAAAATCTAAGCATGCAACATCATTTTTCATCAGGTTTATGCAAAAGTCAAAACTATTCATTCAATTAATGGGTTCAATATTTCTATCCCAAAAATTTTGCTGGAATGGAACACAGATCTTGTGTTTCATTTTGAAAATAATAAAATAATCCCATTGTTCCTAAAATGTCTTCTGAAGAGTTCCCCCACCCCATAACCATGACTTGTGAACAATACCATGAGTTTGGCAACAGTTTTCATCTTTTCTGGAGAAAGAGAGGGTGGGGAAAGCATATATTGTTTCTAGAGTGTATTTTTTTAGTATTTAATAAATAATAAAAGGAGACTGACTTTTCTCTACCAGCATTGAAGGTGTCAGTGTGGAGGGGGGCATACCCATACATCTCTAGAGGAAATCTATCTTTAAGAAAAGAATGTTGGATGACTTCAGGTATGATTTTGTCTTCAGGGAGACCCTAGAGAGGGACATAATCATAATGGGGTCATACAGCACAACAGGTCTTCCTAATCAGTCAACTGTTAAGCAAAAAAAATGAGATACTGTTTCATGCTAGCCAGTGTTTACTAAAGGCCTAGCTACATTGTTTTAAACCCTTGAAACATCACAGGCAAGGTCAGTCTTAATATCTCAATTTCATGGATGAACAGACAAAGGGTTCAGAGCGGTGACATAGTTGTTAAAAGAACTGGGTTTTGCTTCCAGGTCTGTCTAGCCCCATATCACATCCTTTTCCCATTATATTATTCCTATTGCTTCTCACTTTGAAAGCAATATAAAGAAGCTATTTTAAGAGTGGGTGAAGAGGTCACTGGACTTCAACCTCCCTGTATATTAATGCACAAAGAAATAAACAGAAGGACAACAACCAAAGAATATACCCTTACAGCCAGCATCCAAAAAAGAAGCATCCCAAGGGGGACCCAAGTGGATGCCTTCAGCTTTCTCAGAATTATTTCACGAATGTTCTTTTTATAGGAAGCTGCCCTCAACTTTTTAAAGAAAGTAATTAAAATCGTGATGGCGATGATGTTGAAACTTTAAATTTCTTTTTTTTTAATTAATTAATTTATTTATTTGACAGAGAGAGAGAAAGAGATCACAAGTAGGCAGAGAGGCAGGCAGGCAGAGAGAAGGGGAAGCAGGCTCCCTGCCAAACAGAGAGCCCGATGCAGGGCTTGATTCCAGGACCCTGAGACCATGACCTGAGCTGAAGGCAGAGGCTTAACACACTGAGCCACCCAGGCACCCCTGAAACTTTACATTTCTAACCAAATCTAATGAAAGCTTTGAAATCAGCCCCGATGCACGAGAAATCTTGTAAGGGTTGGAAAGAACACATGTCTACAAGCCTACTCTGATTATGTAACAATAGCACTGATGATAGATGTACTGAAACGTGAAACAATAGGTAAAATTCAAGGGACTTGCATATGTCATTTGTGCCAAATAAAGCACCGAAACATGGAACGCCTTCATTTTTAACTGATTTCTTAAAAAAAAAAAAAAAAAAAAAGCATATCTTGTTGCAAAGCTGCAGTGGTTATGGTAACAGAGTATCATTACTTTATAAGCACAACCCAAGAAAATGATGAATAGTAGAGCAGTCAAATCCGTGAAATTGTTTATCTCTGAGAGATCATGTCTCGACCCTCGTCTAGCTTTTGTTTTAATGTTGGCAATTTTTTTATGGATCTTAAGGTTTTTAAAGCCATGTTTTATCTTATGCCAGATATCGGGACTATTGTTATTCTATTCAGTTCTCTTTTCATGAATTCAGAAAAATTTGAAAATAAAGAGGTTAATTAATTTCTGATGTCTTACAATTGATTGACACAGTCCAAGAGAAAAAGAAAATACATTTTTCCAAGTTTAAAGGCCTGAGATGGGATTTCAGAATCAAACGTGCCTGCGGATTGCTTTTCAATGGTGGGCCTTGCTCTGAGACTGTCCTTTTTCCATTCACCATTCCAGGATTTTTTTCCAAAAATATCCTGTGAGGTCCGAATGGTAGCCAGCATTCTGTCTTTGGTTGATGAGCCTGTACATTTCCCAATCCAACACTTCTCCTAAAAAAGAAATATAGAAAGTATATTGCAATTAATCGTAATGGGGGCGTCCTACAATGTTCCAAACCCTTGGAATCTTGCCAGATATTCTCTTTTATTCCTTGGTTGAAAGCAGAACAATCAAAACCTTGGGAAGGAAAAGACCCAGCAAGCTGCTAGGAGACTCCTTCCCAATCTTAATCCCTGGGCGTTATTATGTTTTTATGCCATTTAAGCATATTTGTTCATACTAACAAAGGCTTTCGAAAGTGCAACAATGTTGCAAAACACGTGTTCCTACGGCCAAACATCACTTTCTCTTTCTCATATGGTGAGGCTCCCTATGCATCTGCTTCCATACCTAGTCACTTGTTTCCCAGTGTCTGCCTTACCTCTCCTGCCTCTGTTTCCAGCTGCACTCAGGGCTGGCATGTCCCTGCTTCCCCTACTTCTGCACTGTTTTCCTGTCCCTCTTCCTCTGTCTTTTCTAAGAATCTAGTTATTTATAGTCATTGTTGCATACAACATGGAAACTCAAAATGGCCATAGAGCTGGCCAGCCACTCCTCTGTTCTGAAGCCCAAACGGGTTCATTTGACCACAGCCTCCCTGGATGTTCCTCTGGTTCTTGACTTCTCAGTTTCAGGGAGGCTGCTTGGCCCCGATGAATTTTTGGGATAAGTGACAGCAGCCTTCCCTAAGCTTGAATTTACTAAGTGTCTAACATGAGTCTAATGCTGGGTGAGGACTTGCAGGCAGTAAGGAATTGTATCATACCGTCCTTACCCTCAAGACTCAGTAGCAATTCAAAACAGATAATTTTTAAATAATAATAATAATAACAACAATAATAATAATGAGGATGGAGGAGAAGGAGAGAGAGAAGGAGGAGAAGAGTTTGTGGCTCTTGGTAGAAATAGTAATAGTAGTCGTTGGATTCTAATCTTAGAGCAATTTTTAGGAAAAAAAAATATTCGCCGTAAGTCTGGGATAATCAAGGAGGGCTTCATTCACTAGGTGAAACTCCAAGGTGACATCAAAGAGAGGGTAGAAAGGGTCGAATTTTCATAGGCGTTAAAGAATAGAAATTCTATTGATTCAAGAACACATGAATCCCCTTTTTCGGGGAACCTGGGTGGCTCAGTCAATTAAACGTCTGTCTTCGGCTCAGGTCATGATCCCAGGGTCCTGGGATCAAGCTCCAAGTCGGGCTCCCTGCTTGGCGGGGAGTCTGCTTCTCCCTTCCCTCTGCCTGTTGCTCCACACCCCCTTGTGCCCTCTGTCTATCAAATAGATGTATAAAATCTTTTTAAAAAATCCCCTTTTTCCTCTCTGTATTCAGTGTGCAAATATTCCCTGAGTACATGCTACATGATATTTTGCTAAGGCCTCAGACAGACAAAAAGATGAGTGAAGTCCCCACCCCAGCAAACCACAGCCAAACGTACTGAGACCGCAACAAAGCAATGGTAAAAAAAAACGTGACGTCTGCTTGTTTCAAGGATGTGCAAAGGTCTCTGGGAGCAAGGAGTGGAAAAATACCAAAGTAATTGCAGAGAAGTTAATAGTGACCATCTGAAATGCGAGGGACCACGTGACTGATACTATGATTACTTCAAATATAAATTAAAGAACCAAAGCCATTTGGCTCAGGTCATGATCCCAGGATCCTGGGATCCAGTCCCGCATTGGGCTCCCTACACCAGGGGAACCTGCTTCTCCCTCTCCTACTCCCCCTGCTTGTGGTCTGTCTCTCCCTGTGTCTCCGTCAAATAAATAAAATCTTAAAAAAAAAAAGAGCAAAAATGTAGGATTCATGCAGAACCAGAGATAAAGAGAAAATCCTCTAAGATCTTCTTATGGAGTCAGTAGTAATACCCTACTGAAAGTGGAAGAGACCTCACTGAGTCAGATTCGGAGAGTTAACGTTAGAAGGTCATTTAAATAAATGTATTCCTGTGGGCTCTTTATTCACCCTAAGCCACAGCTCCCCTTTGGCGGCGTGCTAAGCCTCGAGTGCCTTGTCAAAACACTCTTGACATTTATCAGCTGATGAAACCCTCCTGACATTATGACAGTGACGATGATGACGATGGCACCCTTTTTTACCAAAGAGGAAACTGAGGCAGAGGACAATTAAGCAGCTCTCTTAAAGGCTCCGGGCTTCAGAGTTTGAGAGGTGGGCCAGAACATGGGGTCCTGGAGTGGGTTCTGGAATTCTAAACCATACTGCTACCGGTCCTCGGGCTTGAGCCCGGAGAAGGGAGGAGGGGGAGGCAAGAGGACAAAGTGTTGGATCACAGACCAGCTGGCACACAGAGGGAGGGTCAGGAGAGACAGAAGACAGGGCAGGGCCACTCCCCACGGGCAGGTGGCAGTTTTAAGTGGCAGAGGGACATAACTTACTGGGTTTGTCTCTGGTGCTGCCAGACCTGTAGATCTCCACTCCATCACCCGAAACACTTCTCCAGAGGCCCTGAAGGGGTTCCATCATGCATCTCATCTTTCTCAAGACTGTATCCATAGAAACGGTTCATTGCAGGGGGTTGAAATATACATTGTGCATTTCAAGGACAGGGAGGGGTGAGGAACCACTGGTGGGTCACCTTGAGGATATGTCCTCTTCTTGTCCTCCAACTCTACTGAGAATCAGCTCCTAGAATCTCTGATGCACCCTCTTCACAACGTGCCCCGAGCAATCAGCAAGTTTTGTTAACACGAGGTGGATTGTTTGGTGACTGTCTGGCTTCATTGGAGGTAGATGCTACAGTAACCTTAAGAGAATAAGTACCTTTTTTTTCTTCCATCCAGAGCCCTATAATCCAAACCACTGATTTATTAAGCTGCCTCGCTGGGGGTCAGATATCTCAGGGCATTCACTTGTGACCTCATGTGATTTAATAAAGATGTTACCTTAGCAAACTCATCAGATCTGAACACACAACGCTGCTTGGATATTGGCGCAGGTAACTCTTGGAGAGGCAGTGATAATGTCCAAGGCTATTCTATTTTGGAGGACAGCTTTTCCCATGGGAGCTCTCTTCAGTGTTCAGTAAGGACAGGTTTTGTCAACTATTACTTAGGAATTGTTGGGTGAATTTATTAAGCAGTTGTATGGGTTCTAGAATGGCCACTGAGTCAGTGGAGGGAATAAAGACAGCAGCCAAATGATCTTATCAGAAGAAACGAGACTATGGCCACCAGGTCTTGAGGAGAGGGAAGCTGGCAGCTTTAGGAACTTGACCTGGTTGTATATACCATACCTGTTGGCTGTGGGAGGCAGCACTGCCAGGTGCGAGGAGACGGACAAGGAGCCAGATATGCCGGTCCGGAACCCCTGCTTTCTTCTCCCTTTCAATGGTGCATGTTCCATTGCAGGTACAGTGCATTTCTACAGATCCCAATGGCGGTAGGACAATGGACTCCAGTAGAAATGGAGTAGTTTTCCCTCCTCTAGAGGGCAAAGGAACTCCCCATTCCTAGTGGGAAGTCCCATTGCAAATTCTAGGAGATAATGGCTTTCCCAGATACGATGGGAGCTGGCGTTCTCAGCAGCATGCCTGTTGAATCCTGGTGAGGGGCAATGATGGTTTCTCAAAACATCTATACATTCATTGAGTGTATTAGCAGGGGTTCCCAGTCTGGCATATGGAGCATAGATCTTACCCTTGTGGCAGAGATAGGAAAAATAGATGAGAAGAGCCTGGGTGGCTCAGATGATTAAGCATCTGCCTTTGGCTCAGGTCATGATCTCAAGGACCTAGGATCGAGCCCCAAGTCAGGCTTCCCCCACTCAGTGGGGAATCTGCTTCTCCCTCTCCCCCTACCTATACCCCGCCCCCGCTCATGCTCCCTCTCTCTCAAATGAATGGGTGAAAAAATCTTAAAAAGAAAAATAGATGACATTTAAAAGTTTAGCTGTGCATTAAGAAGGCATTCCCTTTCCTTTTATATTTTTCCCTGGAGACCTGAAATTAAGATTTTCATTGCTTCCAAATACAACCTCTGTTAGAGTACCATTTCCTTGAAAGACAAGAATTGCTGAGTCCCACCTATAAATAAGAATGTATGATTTGCACATACATTGAAATTGACTGCTTATAAAATAACTTCTAATCTCCAAGACATATGGAGCCGCCATGAGTGACAACTGTCAAAGTACAAATGTTTTCCAAAACTCAAAACTGTGACTTACATATAGTAAACACCTATCAAAGATTTCTGCAACTTATTAATTAATGAGGAACCCAGTAAGATGTTAAAAACAGTTCCAATGAGAATTTGACCCACAAAAATGTATTTTCTCTAATAGACAAAAATAATTTGCATTGCAATGAACAGGAAACATCTACATTCAAAGTTCAAAGTTGTTGATTTGGCCAAATCAATGGCAAATCACTGAAAAATGATCACCTATTTCCAAGACTTGTGTAAATTTTTTCCTGACATGAAATTATTAATAATAAAAGTAGAGGAAAAACTCATAGGAGGAAAATAAATTAAGACAAAGCACAGAGCTATGCAACCACAAATATGTTATTGGGCAAGAAAATAAACATAATGAAAAAGCTTTATTTAAAATATTAGCTTGAAACCACTGTGTTCTGCAATATGAAGTTGTTATCACTGTTGCTTTTTTTTTAAAGATTTTATTTATTTATTAGACAGAGATCACAAGTAGGCAGAGAGGCAGGCAGAGAGAGAGAGTGGAGGAAGCAGGCTCCCCGCTGAGCATAGAGCCTGATGCGGGGCTCGATCCCAGGACCCTGAGATCATGACCTGAGCTGAAGGCAAAGGCTTTAACCCACTGAGACACCCAGGTGCCCTCATGTTGCTGTTTTTAATCTGAAACTCTTCTCCTTCACCTGAGTAATGGTAGCATCCTGTTCTGATTTATCTTCCTCCCCTCTAGCTCTGCCCAGACTAGACATTCTCAAGATGTAAAACTTCTCCCCCAGGAAGGTCCAAATAAAGAGGTTGGAATGGCTCTGGAAACTTCTGATATGGCTGGTGTTAAAAAAAAAAAAAAGGGGGGGGAGGAAATCTAGAAATTTTAAGGAAAGTCAGCTGGCTAAGTTCTTTAAACATAGGGAGAAACTTGGTTTCTGTCATCAGAGTACAAAGAAAATCCAAGTGACCAAGAGAATTGCTGAGACTTTCAACCATTTAAATATGTGTAAACCTTCAGTTTACTGAAAAGAACTCCCATCATGCAACAGAAGACCTCACTTTATATGTTGTCAAACTGTCAGAATGATTTCAGATGAAAGATTTCTATTTTCCTCCTGGTGTATATAAAACAAAAATTAAAGACTTTTTCCTCTCCCTTTTTCATTTCAACCCAATAAGGCTTAAGGCTTGGAACACAATTCCATTTATGCTTTGCCATGTTTGGCTGAAAGTTTAAACTTGAAGTAGAATTGAGATTGATAGCACTTATAGTCTACCACACAGTGTAATTGTTATCCAGGTTCTGGAAGCCAGACATAATCTGAGAATGGGACTTGCGTTGTGTATTTTAAAAGCTAGATTCTGTTTCCTCTCATTCACCCAACCCCCCGACACAAACCCATCTAGAAGGTTTATCAACAACATTAAATGTATAATGTACAGCTTATTCTTGCTTTTAACTGCTTGGGTGGTTACAAGTAAGGTCAATTTGTTTCTCTCTACATTAGAAATGTATCTTTCAAAGAGGATTTTGTCTCCAAAAAAAAAAAAAAAAGGGATTTGAAATGGTGATATACAGTTTCTTTTGTTTGGAATTAGCAGCTTTTCTGCAGCGCAGTTAAAAGTGCTTTATCTTGCCATTCAAAAGAGATTATAAATTAGCCCAACATTGGCTGGCTAAAATTGCACAAAATCATTAAATAAAAGTATATCACCTAAAGTCATGGGATAATCACCAAGAGATTTTAAAAAGGAGAAAAGAAAAAGAATTTTTTTAAGGTTTTATTTACTCATTTAACAGAAAGGGAGAGTACAAAGCAGGGAGAGCAGCAGGCAGAGTGGGAGGGAGAAGCAAACTCTCTGCTGAACCAGGAGCCAGATGTGGGACTCGATCCCAGGACCCTAGGATCCTGACCTGAGCCAAAAGCAGCCACTTAACAAACTGAGCAACCCAGGCATCCCAGAGAAAGAGCCTTCCACTCTGGTTGCTTCTACAGAAAATGAGAGACTGAAGCTAATGGTTGGGAAGGAGGTAGGAGAGAAGGGAGACGTCCTTCATTTTATCCAAGCCCTCACTTGGATATACATTGCTTCTACACAATACCTATAAAATGAACTGAATAGTAACTACATAAAAATAAAGATCATGGCACTTCTGTAAAATTAAGAACATGTCAGGGCACCTGGTTGGCTCAGTCAGTTAAGTGTCTGACTCTTGATTTTTGGCTCAGGTCATCATCTCAGGGTGGTGAGATTGAACCCTGCCTTGGGCTCTGCTGGGCATAAGAACCTGTTCAAGATTCTCTCTCACTCCCTCTCTCTCTGCCCTCCCACCCTCAAAAACAAATTGAGAACCTTTTGCAAAAAATAAATAAATAAATAAATAAATGAAATTAAGCAAATTTTGTAGATTTATGTCCACTGTCACAACAAAGTTGTCATAATATTTGAGTGAGAAGTTCAAGGCACAAATACAAATATGTATATTATAATAATCCAACTATATGAAACCAAAAAGCATTTACATTTCTCTTTACACTTTTATGCAAAACAGAAATCAAATTATATTCAACGATGTCTCTTCCATTTCTTTATTTGGTTCACTGACTCCTTCTTGTTTTCATTTTGCTGCATGATAATGTAAGGAGTTGCTACTGCTCCTCTTTCTAAACCTAAAATTTTTAAGCTTTATTTTTAGTAGAAGAAGCTCTCCTTCCAACAGAAAGCTTTTTTGGCAGGTGTGGTGGGTTAAACAGTGTCCCCTCGAGACGTATGTCTGCTCAGAATTTCAGAATGTATTTATTTGAGGGCGAGCAAGAGAAAGCATGGGCTCGGAGTATGGAGAGCAGAAGGAGAGGGAGAAGCAGACTCCCCACTGAGCAGGGACTCCCCTGACCCCAGCGAAGACAGGACTCAATCCCAGGACCCTGAGATCATGACCTGAGCCAAAGGCAGAGGCTTAACTGCCTGAGCCACTTGGGACTCCTTCTTGAAGATTCTTCGGCATGCTGAGAATCTGAAAGATCCTGAGGAAAAGCCAGTTTATCTTTCATTCTACACTTTTAGAAAAATATGGAATGGAATTTAGAAAAACAGAAATTAGTTTGGCCCCAAGAACACTAGACCTTAGCCCAGCCACCTATGACCACACAACCCAGCTATAGACACAACTTCTGTTTTCTTCTCCGAAGACAAGAGGTAGTAAGTAGTTGCCTTGTCAAAGCCATGGGACTGCTAGAATGATCAGCCACCATTTACATTGTTCTACTTTATATTTCTGATCCTTACAGGACCGCATGTCTGGGCTGCTGCTAATACCTCTACTACCTATCTAAGAAATCAGATGCAAAATACCAGACTTAGTAAAAGCATCTTGGAATACAAAGTAAAATATGGTACAGGTAGAAGATTGAATTTACTACTTATTTGACTTTTCTCATTTATTGATGCTATGTTAGGAAGTTAAAATTTTTTTTCATTTATGGACAATGCAAACTAGAAGAAAAAAATCAGTCTCTACCTCCATTCCAGTTCCACGAAAACCTGATGCCGCTTCTTTGGTTAGCGCACTTCCCTTGCAGGAATGTTTATAGATGTAGGGACAATGATGACATGTTATCTATTTATCTATCTATCTATCTATCTATCTATTGTCAGCCCTCCTCCAAAGCATAGGAAAAGGGAAGTATTTTCACGTGTTTCTCTTGCACTCTGCTTTTCTGTACGTTCTCTGCATGTCTTCAGCATGTAGGTGTGTAACAGATGTTTCTGATCAGGAATAATGGCTACATTCCTATTAATTTCACTGGAAAATGAAATATACATATATATGTAATACAGGAACTGTTTGTTTTGCTGTGTCACACCGCCTAGCAAAAGGGATCAATATACCAAGAGCCTACAACTGGTCTATAGAGATCCTTTATTATAACTTCAACGGAACATCACAACAAAACAAAAAGCTACCTTTTTCAGAAGATATATAACTCCCACCAAGCAATTAGAACAAAATGAATATTACTAAGGGTTTGATGTACCAACAAACAAAGTCTCAAACAGATTAAACATACATGCAGGCAAGCAGAGATGTGCATATATAACTGATTTAAGACGATACCTTGTCTAATTTTTTTAAAGAGATTTTATTTATTTATTTGACACAGAGAGAGAGCACAAGCAAGGGGAGCAGCTGGCAGAAGGAGAGGGAGAAGCTGGCAGAGGTGGAGGGAGGGCTCCTTGCTGAGCAGGGAGCCCGATGCGAACTTGATTCCAGGACCCTGTGATCATGACCTGAGCCGAAGGAAGACACTTAACTCACTGAGCCACCCAGCCACCCCACATTGTCTAATTTTATTGGTTGCTTAACAGATTTCTTTCCAAATCAAAGATAAGTCTCTCCTTCTGAAAATACGAAGATATTAGCAAAAATACACACGTACATACACACACTAGACACATATATTTAGAAGACTAAACAATGTGATTCAAAAGATCTTTACACTTAAAAGAGAGGATCAGTTCCCTACATAATTCTAATTTTCCAGATAATTTTTAATTCTGTGGTTTACTTTTGTTCATTTAGAAGTAAACTTTTAACAAAAAAAATGTACTATTTACTGCAGTTCTATACAGATCAAACAGAATTTCACACACACAAACAACAGTATCCAGCTTCTAAAGTTCTTTTTCATAATATATGCAGAGAATGACTTATTACTTGTCACTTAAGAAAAAACACACATTTCCTCTAATGTGAGGGCATTTCATGAAACCATCTCTATAACATACTGCCTGTCCATATGTAGACAGTGTGTAAAATAGACTTTGGATATTTTGCCATGGTTCATAGTATGTGTGTTGGTGTTCCCTGCCAACTTTCCATTCTCTTTACCAAAGAAGATGCCTAAATTGTTAATGCAGAATATTTTAAACATAGAATGTCATCCAAATCTATTTTTCCCTAATATACTTTTTAAAGGGGAAAAGGTCAGAATATTCCAATCAATTGACGTACTCAATCTAATTTATGCACTGAGGAGCTCAAAACTGTGCGTCATTTGACCATTTTCCATTCGTTGCTGGTGAGATTAGTGATAGATTTCTTACTGAATTTATAATCCAAATTACAAGTAAAGAGAGCAAACAGATTACGCAAGACCTATAGATGTTGCGGTATTTTGTTTGTGAAGGGCCAGTGACGGACACCTGGAAACTGAATTGGAAAGACTTGTGGGGAAAACAGACAAATCATTAACCCTTTCCATCTTGTCAGAATAAAGAGTAACTTGGGGCTCCTGGGTGGCTCGGTGGGTTAAACCTCTGCCTTTGGCTCAGGTCATGATCTCAGGGTCCTGGGATTGAGCCCCTCATTGGGCTCTCTGCTCAGCGGGGAGCCTGTGTCCACCCACCCCCCGCCTGCCTCTCTGCCTACTTGTGATCTCTCTCTCTCAGTGTCAAATAAATAAATAAAATATTAAAAAAAAAGAATAAAGAGTAACTTGAGTCTGGTAACCTAGAACGATTTTAAGGAATATGGACTGCTTTTTGAGGATATAGCTAGTGCCATCTTTCCAGGGTAGAATATTGGCCTTGAGGAAATGATGGGCAAAATGCTAAAAACGGATTTTCACCACTCGCTGCTATTCCAAATGAGGATGCTACATTTCCAAAGAGTCTTCCATGGAAAGTAAAAGTAAGTTAGCAAAAAATAAGAATTTCCATGTGTCTATGAAAGAACAACATGTCCTTGCCAGTAGGACTGGTAGCACTCCCCCTCCTCAAAACATAAAACAATAACAATTTTTAAAAAGATGACTTTTTAAAAAATATATATGCTTAAAAGGAAAACAACCAACACTGAACTCCCCACCCCCCACCCCCAAAAACTGAAATACCAGATATAGTTCTGTGTGAAAAATCTAAACAAATCCAGGCCTTTTTTCAGATACGTTTAAAGTTTTTAAAGTTTTGTGTTTGTGTATCTGGTTTTTTGTTGGTTGGTTTTCTGTTTGTATCTGTTGCTCACAGTACAATGAACATTGACAAAGTTTGAAAACAGCCCCAACTTTTCACACAAATGTAGTATGCCTCTTTTTAAATCAAAGAGAATCAGTGCTGTCCAGTCCAAGAACCCAAGGAACATGGGTTCAACCATCTCCACATCCACCATGGATTCCTGTTGGCCATTTACCATTGTGGACAGGGGAGGGACATCTACCTCCATTTCAGTGGAAAGGCACAAATTATAATTCCATTTTCTTTTACCCAATTGTTAATAGGCCGGTGGATTTTATTAGGTACCTGAGGAAGGTCGAAAGAGGCCGTTTCCCTGTGAATTCCTTGTTCTCCCTCGTCTGTAACCCACTGGGTGGGACTAATTGGCCTCAGTGAGTCCCTCCAATTTAGTTTTTGATCTAAAATGCCATCTCAGAGATGAGGATCAACTCTAATGAAGCAGTGGTCAAGTCCTTGCTTCTTTACACCATGTCTACCTCTGTTTTAATTCCAGAATTGTGTGCCTTTCTAAAGATTTCAGGGGCTGGGTGCTGGGTGGCTCCATCATTTAAGTGTCTACCTTTGGCTCAGGTCATGATCCCAGTGCGCTGGAATTGAGTCCAGCCTCCTTCTCCCTCTAACTCTGCCTTGCTCTCTCTTTCTCTCATGAATAAATAAATAAAATCTGAAGAGGTGTGGGTGGTTGGGTGAGCCTGGTGGTAGGTATTAAGGAGGGCACGTATTGCATGGAGCACTGGGTGTGGTGCATCAACAATGAATTTTTGGAACACTGAAAAAAATAAAATTGAATTAAAAAATAAAAATGAATAAATAAAAGATTTCAGGTGCCACAGAGACAGGCCCTTGAGAGGTGATGTAGCTCAGAGTTAAGGGAATCAAGGAAGGAAGATTACAAAGGTTTGAATTCCCAGTTTCTGCTTCCTCCTCCCTTAGGAAATTACTGCATTTCTCTGAGTCTCCATTGTAAAAATGGGCTTCTATCATCTCATAAAGCTGGCTCAGGAATAATGTGTTAACGTATGCAAAGTACTTAGGGAAGTGCCTGGTGGGAAAATCAGGGCTCTGTGAGTGTTTGCTATTATAATCGTTCCCTCTTAATTCTAGAACTCAAGGAAGATGCCGATGGTAAACATTTATATTTAACATGTTCCTAAAGTACTAATCAATTCATTAGAACTTAACATTTAGTCAAAAGTTAAAAATAAAATGGTGGTAATAAGATTATCATAATTTTCAAATGATAGAGTTGTCTGTGTTGAAAACCCAAGAGGCATAAATGTCCAATGATTATAAACATTAACATATTTTTTTTAAAAGCTACCATAGTTTTTCTGAAGAATAATAATAAATGTTTGGAAAAATAATGGGCACCAAAAAATCTCATTCACAATGGGAGCAAGGTGTAAAATACCTAGGAATAAATGTAACAAATATTCACTTAACAAATGAAAAAAAAATCTACTGAGAAACAGGATCAAAAATAATATAAAGGATAGGCATACACTAATTACAGTTGGAAAACAATGCTCTGTGTTTTCATGTACATCAGAGCAACACCACTAAATGACCTCACCTACTTGAGATAGTGAATTTTATTACATGTAAAATATGCCTTAATAAAAAATTCTCCTCATGTGTTTTCAAACTGACAGAATAATTCTGAAATTTACCTATGAAAATAAAAATTTGAAAAAAAGCTAGAGAATAAGTTGAGATGCATTATCCTTTTTAAATAATAATGCACATTTGAAACCCACAGGGATATTCAGTTTCATGGTAAAGAATGAATAGTTCATTAATAGATTCAACATGGTAGCCAGCCTCCAAGATAGCCCTGATACTTCTTGTCTCCCGATATTCATTCTTGTCCTTATCTTTCCTTTAAACATCGAATAGTGCTGACCTTTGCAAAAATAGGATATTGTAGAAATGTATATGCGTGGCTTTTGATGTGAGGTTATGAAAGACAGTGTGGCTTTTGTCTTATTCCCTTTTGCATCACTTGCTTTGGGAGAAACCAACCACTATGGTCTGAGGATATCCAAGAAACCCCAAAGGAAAAGTCCATGTGACAAAGAACTGAGATATCTTGCTAATAATCAGAAGCAACTTGCAAGCAATTTGCATGAGCCATTTTGGAAGTAAATCTTCTAACCTCAGTTCAAGCCTTGAGATGACTACAGCTCTGGTAACATACTGACTGTAACCTCGTTAAAGACTCCAAGCCAGAATCAGTTCGGCTGCACTCAAATTCTTGAACAATAGAAACTCTGGGATAGCAGAGATTTATGGTTGTTTTAAGCTAAGTTTTGAAGTAATTTATTATTGCAGCAAGAGGGAACAAATACACCCAGACAGACAAGGATAAATAGTCATATGGCTTGCACCTTGATAGGAATAGAGAGGCTATCCAACAATCATATTTTATTAAAGATGAATATACCTAACACAGATGTAAATCTTAAGAAAAAGTATGAAACTATCTAAGTATTTAAAAATAACATATTAAGATGCATGATCCTGGACTTGAGGACTTTATTATAAGCATTACATTGACAACAGATATCCAAAAGAAACCTACTAATATAGTTATAATCATAAAATATAAACTATTTTGCATTAAAATGTATGTAAGCAAAATAAGAAAAGAACATACATACACCTGAAAGGTCATTCATATATAAACATAAATTTAAAAATTTTTAAAAATTAACGTACATAATGTAACATTAAATGAAAAGCTAATACATTAAAACCAATTTGGGTTTATCCCAAGAATAAATGGATGGTTTGCATTAGAAAATATGCTTTTGAAATTATGATTTCAAACTAGGAATAGAAGTTGTCATCTTAAACATGCAAAAGGACATAACAAATCAATAAGAAATGAAGAGTTACTAATGAGACATTAAAAGATGTTTGTAATGTATAACATTACCATTTGTATTTAACATTCTAGTTGGGTTCTAGCTTAGACCCTTAAGGAAACAAAAATAACATAAACAGTATAAAAATGGAAAGGAATAAAATAAATTTGTCACATTAATAGATGCTGTCATTGTTACAAAGGAAAGAAAAACATGTAAGGAAATTATGAGAAGAGACTTAAATATATTTCATTGTCTACACATTGTCTATACATTGTCTATACAATTAAATAGAGAAATCGATTATACTTCTATACACCTAAGATAAACAGAGAGAAAACACAAAAGATGTAATTCAGCAGAGCAACAGATATGTGAGCATAGACCTTACCAAAGCCCTTTTATAGAGAACTTTGTAAAACATTCCAGTAGATATTAAAATGGACCAAAATAAAAGGAGAAAACTTCACTGATAGAAAATATCCATATTCTAAGGATGTTTGTTTTACCAGGCTTGACCTACAGATTCCATGCAATTCCAGTATAAATATCAGCAGTATCTTGGCTTTTACAGTATGCTAAAGGGAATAAAATATAGATTTGCATGCTGAGGAAAACAAACACATGAGTCATTTTTTTGATGCCACACTATTACTCGAAAACATCAAGATTCTGACAATGAACAAAGCGTATGTGTATTACTTTTTAAAATTTATTTATTCATTTGACAGACAGAGATCACAAGTAGGCAGAGAGGCAGGCAGAGAGAGAAAGGGAAGCAGGCCCCCCACTGAGCAGAGACCGCCCCCCAATGTGGGGCTCGATTCCAGGACCCTGGGATCATGACCTGAGCTGAAGGCAGAGGCTTAACACACTGAACCACCCAGGCACTCCAGGTATATGTATCACTTTAAAGAAGTATGTTATGTCCAGTTTTGAAAACTGCTACAACATTGCAACATTAGAAGTCAGAATGATATTAGTCTTCTGGGGCTGCCATAACCAAGGGCCACAGGCTAGGTGGTTTAAACAACAGGAATGTATTTCTTCACAGTTCTGGAGGCTGGAAGTCCTAGGTGAGGGTATTGGCAGGGCTGTTTCCTCTGAGTCCTCTCTCCTTGGCTTACAGAAGATCCTCTTCTCCCTGTGTCTTCACACGGTCTTTCCTGTGTGCGTGCCTGTGTTTTAACTCCCTCTTCTTGGAAGGACACCAGCCCTTCAGGACTGCAGAGATACGGGAATTGAGATTTGGGAGACGATGCATTGGATATATTAAGGACTGAAAGTTTGCATCCCCCCAAAATCCATATGTTGGAATCCTAACCTCCAAGGTGCTGGTATCAGGAGGAGGTGACTTTAGGAAGCTATTAGGCAATGAGGCAGGACCTCTCATGAATTTGGTGCCCTTATAAAAGAGATCCCAGGGGCACCTGGGTGGCTTAGTCAGTCAAGCGTCTGACTCCTGATTTCAGCTTAGGTCATGATCTCAGGTGCTCAATGAGATTGAGCCCTGAGATGGGCTCCACAGGGAGGCTGCTTAAGATTCTATCCCTCCCTCTTCCTGTGCCCCTCCCACCATCCTCTCTCTCGCAAATGAAAAAAAAATAAAAATAAATCTTTAAAAAATAAATTAAAATATAATAAAAAATAGGAGAGATCCCAGAGAACATTTTTCTTTACCATATGAGAATCAGGGAGACAAAGGTATGGGGATATTTGGTAGATAAATAACCAGGGGATACAGGGAAAATCCTAGCAGTAAGCATTGTTTTAGTAGCTGATTTTTTTTAAAGATTGTATTTATTTATTTGAAAGCAAGAGAGGAAGAAAGCATGAGCTGGGGGGAGGGGCGGGGGGGACAAGACGACTCCCCCCTGTACAGGGAGCCCAAATGTGGGGACCTGGGATCATGACCTGAGCCGAAAGCAGACACTTAACCACTTGAGCCACCCAGGCACTCCAGCTTCTAGTAGCTGAATTTTTTAAAGCACAGGACAGTTACAGACACCATGTGAAAAAAATTCTGAGATCACTTCCCAACCCAAATTTATGTAGTCCTATAAAACATCAATCTCCTCTTAGCATTCAACCTATAATTTTATCAAGGATTTAGGAAATGATTGCCCAGAGGATGGATAGAGAGGTTTTAGTTCTCAGCCATCTTTATAGTTCTCAGAATGATTACTCTCTTCAAATATCGGTCATCTCTGCTTTGAGACTCCTATTTACATATGACAAACTTATGTCCTCTTTCCCTAACACCAATTCCTGAAGCTCACATATCATTTCATTTTATAAGCTGGGTGTCCTTAGCTGGTCTCTCAATGAATTTCCTGAATCACAGTAATAACATGACTCATGCCAGCTCAAGTGTATTTTATGGATGTGTTGGGAAATTTTAAAGTTAGAAAAAAATCAGTGATTGTTGAAATGAAGAGACGTGTTGATAAAAATAAGGCCATGAACTTGTGTTTGGTTTTTTAAAGGCTCTGGCAGTCACAGATCACAAATTAAAATATCATTGTATCTTTTAAAATGCTAAATGAAGGAAGCCTGACGTAATTTTGGAAGTAATTCTGGAAGTGTAATTACCTTTTAAAAATAAACTTAAACACACTTTGTTTCTTGGGACTATTTCTAATGTCATCTAATATAGACAATGAACATGGGACTCCCCTCGGGCCCACAAAGAAAATAAAATCTTTTCAAATCTTCAGTGTTTGAATGGAATGGATTAAAATGGAACTATCTGGGTAAGACATAAAAGTCAAAATTTGGTTAATGTCTGTTCAGATTTTTTTTTTCACTTTAATCAGGCTCTGTGTTTAGAGCTTCCAGGATAAGCATCCAAACTCTAAAATTCCAGGGAGAGATTATTTAGCAGAATGTTTGGCCTCTTCAATAAATGAAAAGACAGTTAATTCCATAAAATAACACTGTTATATGACATTTCCACCGCCGATTTCCAGCTCAGAGAAGCTTAGATGAGTGTCTATTAGTCTGCGTTTTCCCCCATGTTTTTACATGAGGGTACATAAGAATGGCGTGGCCACTCGAATTAATTTGGGACAAAGATTTGCTACAGGATCTCGCTTTTCCTCTGCTCTTTCTTAGCTGCCAACTCTGTTTTACCCTCTGGATTCTATCAACAAAACATGATGTTGAGGCACCTGGGTGGCTCAGTGGGTTAAATCCTCTGCCTTTGGCTCAGGTCGTGATCTCAGGGTCCTGGGATCAAGCCCAGCATGGGGCTCTCTGCTCAGCGGGGAGCCTACTTCCCTCCTCTCTCTCTGCCTGCCTCTCTGCCTACTTGTGATTTCTGTCTATCAAATAAATAAATAAAATCTTAAAAAAAACCCAAAAAACAAAAAACATGATGCTAACGACATGACTGTGATCCCCCCATTCTGGTCTCTACTCCCATTCCACTTTCTTCCACACTCAGTACTCCTAGCTTTTTATTCATTTGAACATTTAGGACAACATGTCCTAAAAATGATCATGGGTGTTTTTCTTTCCAAGGGATCAAAGAGATGGTTTAGCTGGTAGGAACATATGCCCCACTGTTTTCTGACTATCTGGGCAGCTTTTGTGTTTTTGTTCTAAGTAATAAAGGTAAAAAAAAAAATCCTTACATATAGCATGCTAATATTTATTCTAAAGGGCAGTTTTGTTTGAGGAAACGAAGTCTGTTTACATCAATTGGAGATGGTATTAGTACGGGCACTCTGTGTCTTCTAACAGTCAATGCACTCTTGTCTAAGGGGTACAAAGGCTTCATCATAAAACCTCTGTTAGAACCGGACAGTTGCACAGCTTTGCTTTTGTCTGACTCCATTCTAATCTGTTGACTTTAAAAATTGAATGAGAGACATTGTTTCCGGAGAAGAGAGTAGGGCATGAGAGCCTCAGAGCACAATGTGGAGTGGTATGACTCACCTTGGAGTACCTGATTTCCAGGTGCTCACTGCCTGATTATTCTTGTCACAGGTGAAGGGTTCAGCGGGGAGGGGCCCCGATTCCTAAAACAGGTGATGTTAGATGAATTTCAGACAACGAAAATCCTACAGAGGAGAGAGTAAGTGAATTAGGAAAAGAAAAAAAAAAAAGAAGAGAAAAATAAGTAGAAATTGAAAGCATAAAATGAATAAGAGACGTGTCCATTCCAACTAGAGAATCGTATGGTGCCCCTGAAAAAGAGGATAGTCAAATAACCCAAGTAGCAGATTGGTTATTTTGGTGGTATCTTCTGAAATCCTTAGGCTAAGAGGTGTTTTGGGGAGATGGTATTTCATTAAGCTTAGAATACTGTTGTGAATAATATTCGGGAAGATACAATGGAAGATTAAAATATGTAAGTAAGTAAGAGTAAAGATGAATGAGAAAGTGTGTGAAACAGGTGGCGTGTATCTTCAAAACCAAGCTATCAAATCCTAAAAATTTACTGTGGGTGGTTCCTCTGTTGACCTGTCTTCCCTCTTCCCACCAAGCCCCTATGGCCATTTGGGTCTGATTCTTCTTGGCAGCCACAATGTTTATGTGAAAGCTACTTGTTTCCTAAGGTGTCCCACCTGTCTAATGGCATGTATCTTCAGACCTTACATGGGTCACTCTGTGCTTCTAAGTTACAAACCACCCATGGGACAACATGTCTCGAGCATGGTAGACCTACTGCTTCTTTCAATATTAGCGTTTTGGATGGAATATTGTAGTCCTTGAGGTCTAGACTTTCAAGGTAGATACAGATAAGGTAAAGGAAATACTTAGGTATTTTAAGATAAAAAGCTCCTTGTTTGGGCCCTCATACCAACTCTTTAGGCAGCTATGTATGAGAAAGAAATGAAGTTGAATGGTTGAAGGCAGGGTTTCCCCAGTCAATGTTCTTGCATTGAAGCTCTGCTTCATGACTTGCTAGATGAGAGACTTTAGCCAGGTTACTAACATCATCTGCAAAATTGAAAGAATAATTGTAACCCCTTCATGGATGTGTGCGAGTCTACAACTGAGCTAATAATACAGATAAAATACCTGGCACGTGCTGAGCATTCAGTCGGGCCTTGGTAAGCTACTGGTATTTTTCTGTGGTGGTGATGGTGACCATATGACTGATGAGAAGGAGAGGCACCGATTGATAAGGTCGTAGCAAGGAGGAAGACCAAACCAGGCGTATCAGCAGAGCTCTGGCAGGGAACCGGAAGCACAATGAACTCAAAGGGTTAATGCGAGAGAGTTCAGTGGAGGGAACATTGGCTGAGGTAGGGCAGGATGAACAGAATCATGAAGGAAAGGCAAAGTGCCCAGAAGTGTCTACTGAGTCTCACCAGCCCAGATATAAACCCTCTAAGCCTGGAGAAGAGAAGGAGAAAGTTGGGTTCCTAGAACCCAGAGAGAGTTGCAGATGTTAACGAGGGTCACCCTCAAAAGCCATAGTGGAAGAGGGACAGCCTGGCAAGAAACTGGCAGAGGGCTCTCTAACCACTCTCTGTGCCTCCGCTGATAACTCCCATAGGGAGAGCACAGCCAGAGGCCAGGGAGAAAGATCCCAGGCTTTGCAGATCCTACAATGGAAGCTCCCCGCACAGAAAGCAAGGCTGAGCGTCCATCTAGAAGGACAAAGAGAAATGCTAGCGGACAAGCACACCAGATCTATTTATTTTTTATGAACTTCAATTCTTGCCAGTATTATGAAAATGGGATTTAGCACATGGTATTTGAAGAACCTCTAAAATTGCTTTGTAAGGTCTTTGTGGATTGGAGCTGGGATCTTGGACTTACAACTCTATCGTCATATTGTTATCTCAGAGCCCCTAGGAGCACAGCCTCTAAATACTTACATTTTGCTTTTGACCAGTAAAGTGCCCGGTTCTCTGTCAAATTTAGATATAGTTGCTAACAAGCAGAGTCTCTATCAGTGTATTAATTTAATGAAATGATCAAATTTGGAAGTTTCTATCAATAAAGTTAAAGGAGATAAAATACACAAAATCCAGCTTACTTCTTGGACACGTGGACACATTGGTTGAACCGTGGTTACTGTAGAGGAAGTTCCTACTATGATTTCAAGACTGTACCACCTTTCAAATAAAGTTCTCCATTCTGCTTACTGTGTTACTTGAAAATAAAGGAGGCATTATAAGATAAATTTGGAAGTTTTCCTGCTGACTATATGATGAATACTTTATAAGCCTTTTGAACGCCCTTTGGCTGCTTGGACTTTCATGTTAGAGTCTAATGGTAGAATTAATTTGGGATGAATGCTGACTAGTGTTTAATATTTGCATTTTAAGTTGTGTCTCCCTGAATCATTATAAATCATTGCAAACTGACTTTTAAAAAGTTTAAGCTAGTATATTCATTACGCTGAACAACTCGTTGAGAAGATGCCAATATTTTGGAAGCCTTTTTTCTCCAAAAACTGAACTCAGAATTCCTTGGAATGAGATATCGCATCTGAATGCAAAGTCTCTGGAGGTAGGAGTCTTTTTAGCTAGCAGCGACCTTTGCATATAGTACTTATAAAATAATTGTGAACTCCATAGACTTTAGGGTAGATGCAGAATGAAAGTGAAATTCATAACTATTAATACAAATGAATATTTGCTATGTAATAGAAGTAATATACTCTACTTCAACATGCAATACATATAGATAAAATAGATAGATACAGGGTGGTTAAGTATGTCAAAGTCAAAAGTCAAAGTATGGCTCAATTCACATGTAAAATATTTCCAATAACACATATAATGTCAACACCCAAAACTGTCATTCAACCGGTGTCCCACTGAGAACAAAAAATAAACAGTTCAAAGAGACGATCAGGAAGTATTTGGCATAATGATTCTACCACGATAAAATATTTATGATTCTCTCTTTCATCCAGGAAACTATTTGATACCATCATGGAGTGAATACAGTTGGAAGCAAGGAAAGCGTACTGACGTCAACACTTATTATATTAGTGAAACAAATATTGAGAAAATATTTGGAGAATCCCATGACAATGAAACGAGCATATAGTCACTTCCAACTAACAGACCAGGAACATTTGACATTAGATGCATTTAAAAAACAATGTTGTTTTTCTTAGGAAACCAGACTATTTGCTTTATGTCATTATAGGAAAAGGAGTCTTAAAAAATTTGTAAATTGTGGGACGCCTGGGTGGCTCAGTTGGTTAAGCAGCTGCCTTCGGCTCAGGTCATGATCCCAGCGTCCTGGGATCGAGTCCCACATCGGGCTCCTTGCTCAGCAGGGAGCCTGCTTCTCCCTCTGCCTCTGCCTGCCATTCTGTCTGCCTGTGCTTGCTCTCTCTCCCTCTCTCTCTCTGACAAATAAATAAATAAAATCTTTAAAAAAAAAAAAATTTGTAAATTGTGTAATCTCTAACCACTCCCCACCCAGAACACTGCCCCTCCTTAGAAATATCACTGATATTAACCCAACAGGATTAGATCTTTTATTTCATTTGTCCATTTATATGACAGAGGCCAACACAAACCTTAACAGAACAGTGAAAAGGAGCTGACAAAGGCAAAGAAAAAATATGAACTCAATTGATTTAAAAACAGAGAGAACAGACGAGGAATTCAGCAATATGGAGCTCTAAGTACATATCATCAATATCAAGATTATCTCATTTAATTCCAATCAGCGTCCCAGTGCTTATGACGTACGCCTTCCTGGGAAATGGCAGTTATCTTGGTCTCGCAGCTGTCAGGAGCTCATGCTGTTTTTACTGTCTAGTTCCTTGCTTTCAGGAACTGGATGACAAAGTAACTACTTCAAAAGCGTAAGGACTGGAAAGCCATCTTGCTTGTTGACCTTTCCTATCTTGATTCAACATGTACTTCAAGTGATAAAAAATTTATGCGAGAAGTCGTGATGGACTCTAAATTCTTTTTCATTCCCCTGGACTGTCATGAAAGACAGAAATATTCTCTAAGACGGAAGGTTTCTGTTCCTTGGCTGCTATGTACAGAATACATCTTATAGAAAGCTGGAAAAATGCTTGAATTCGATGTGTGAATGCCAACATTTGAAAGGCTTGCCTTTGGATTATTAAGGAAATACATGGGTTTTCCAGTTTTCCACCCTGCCCCGCCCCCCACAGTGAATATGCCTTTTGGGAAAAGTGCCCACAGACTCAAATAGATTTTGATAAGACGTGAGAGGAGAGGAAGGCATAATCCAGAATAAGCCAGACTAGAGAGGGACACATAGTCTGGGGCTTCTGGACAGCAAATCGGGCACCCAAGAATCCCAGTTAAAAGGGGGAAGGAGAGATCTCTCAAGTGAAAGATTCAGTGACAAAATCCCAAGGTTAAACAGAACTTTAAAAGGGTATACTGTGAGAGGATTTTTGTTTGTTTGTTTGTTTAAGATTTTATTTATTTGAGGGGCATCTGGGTGGTTCAGCCATTAAGCATCTGCCTTTGGATCAGGTCATGATCCCAGGGTTCTGGGATCCAGCCTTGCATCGGGCTCCCTGCTTAGTGGGAAAACCTGCTTCTCCCTCTCCCACTCTCCCTGCTTGTGTTTCCTCTCTTACTGTGTTTCTCTCTGTCAAGTAAATTTAATTTTTTTTATTTATTTAACACAGAGGGAGAGATAGCATAAGCAAGGGGAGCCACATAGGGAGAAGGAGAAGCAGGCTCCCCACTGAGCAAGGAACCCAACATGAGGCTCTATCCTAGGACCCCGAGAACATAACCTGAGCCGAAGGCAGACATTTAACCAACTGAGCCATCCAGGCACCCCCTGGATTTAACCACAGAAATTATAGGAGCCTAACTTTTATCCATTTGTTGAATTTAAAGCAAACATGACAGAGGTTTTTGGGAAGGATGCCACCTATAGCGGTGGTGTAGGGTTTTAATCTCCCTGAATTCCTTTCCAGAAATTAGCAGAGCAACAAGGGTAGGGTAGTAAGACCAAGAAGCTATTGAGAAAATGGTACCTGAGGGGCGCCTGGGTGGCTCAGTGGGTTAAAGCCTCTGCCTTTGGCTCAGATCATGATCCCAGGGTCCTGGGCTCAAGCCCCGCATTGGGGTCTCTGCTCGGCAGGGAGCCTGCTTCCCCCTCTCTCTCTGCCTGCCTCTCCGTCTACTTGTGATCTCTGTCAAATAAATAAGTAAAATCTTAAAAAAAAAAAAATGGTACCTGAGCAGAGACATAAAGAACATGAAGGAATTAGTCACATGAGTATCAGAGAAAAGAGGAATCCAGGCAGAGAATAGACACTTCCAGAAGGCCTTATGGCAGGAGTGAACCTTGTGTGTTTAAGGAAGACCATGGGAAACATGTTGGCCAACCCAGAGGAAGTAAGCAGTGTCAGTAGAGGAAGTCAGAGTTTCAGTGGAGAGGCTGACCTATCCTGGATTTTGCCTTTTACTCTGCAGGAAGTGGGGACTCATTGGAAGGTTTTAAACGCTGGAGTAGTGAACTATGTTTAACAGCTCCCTCCAGGGGCCGTAATAAGACATATTTGTAGGAACTCTTCCAAAATAGCTAAGAAAAGGGGCATAGACAAAGGGTGGGATGATACACACTGAATTAGTTACAGTAAGACGTAAGGGGGCAGAAAAGGGTAAATTCATGTGTTTGTTTTTTTTTTTCTTCTTTCTACATCTCTGATTTATTTTACTTCTTACAACGAGAATGCATTACTTTTATAACAAGTATAATTGTATATCTATGTGTATATACCTATCAGATATATACGTAATTACATATAACCATACATATATAAGATTTTGTGTCCTGTCTCAACTCAATCATCTCACTCTCGGGCAGCTTTTTGTTCTTAAGCATATTATTCTAGTTCAAATTATAACTTCTCTCCAACCTGTCCTAGTTTTCATTGTTAGGAGGTAGACAGAATGGGCTTAATAATTCTCCAAGACATCTCATCAGCTTACTGCAGAGAAGGGCTGGAAGTTGGAGAAGCCTGGAGAACATTCTACAGATTTCACAACTTCACCAAAGGCTGGCCCCACATAGTGGGCAGAAGTAAACAAGACAGGACGAAGAGGAAATCAGCAAAGAAGGAAGTGTGGTGGGAACATGCACTTCTCTGGGATATAAAAAGAAACATGGCATCAAACGTTGGGCAATCTTCTAAAATCGTAGGTAAGTGACCCAGGAAAGCTATTGAGAAATGTGAGGTTCTAGTCTGCTGTGGGAGGGCAGCACCCGTGAAGAATGATTGAGAAATGCAGTCTGGAGAGGGCTTAACACCCTCTTATTGGTTTCAAAGTGGACTGCTTCTGTTACCAGCATTATTTTTAGAAATGTTATCTCATATTTTCCATGCTTGCATTATTTCTTTCCCTTCTAATTATACACCTGATTGCCCTGAGTGGGGGTGTGTGCAAGGTGGGGTGGGGGTCAGAGGAGGAAGTGGTAGTTTCAAAACCCAAAGGAATAAAAATCTCTCAGACTCAAGAGTAAGAAGCCAACATCTCTCTTCCCAAGAAATCATTCTGCTGTGATTAAACCAACTTACGGGACTCTTCCCACAATTGGAAAAGTACTTAATAAATCGCAAACTATTATAGAAGGGTGGGTTAATTAAAAATAAGGGAATGTAATATTTATCAATAAGTACAGGGTGCATTAATCATGTTTGTTGGGAAGAACTCAGGTGGCCAGAGGTGGAGAAGAAAATATGAGAATGCCTTTTCCCTATAAAGTCTGTTTCTTGGCAATGAGAGTCTGTGCCCCTCACTGAACCAAAGAGATCCTACCACCTTAAGGAATGCTCTTTATAATAAAACTTTTAAGTAAAAGAGCATTTCTTTGGGGTACCTGGGTGGCTCAGTTGTTAAGCGACTGCCTTCTACTCAGGTCCTGATGGAGACCCGCATCGGGGTCCCTATTCAGCAGGAAGCCTGCTTGGCTCTCTCCCACTCCCCCTGCTTGTGTTCCCTCTATAACTTTCTCTCTAGTAAATAAATAAATAAATAAATAAATAAAATCTTTTAAAAAAGAAAGAAAGCATTTCTTTTCTGGTTTATGTAAGAAATGGAACTAAAGGTACATAGACTGGAAAATATTTTTTTCTGTTCTCCAAAAGTCTGTCAATGGCAACACATGTGCAAACACAAAACCTACATCATGAAATCGACAAGGGCAAACCAGTAAAAGCACAAAGGCTGGTGGAAGACAGAGTGATCAGAACACCAATGCCACTGAGATCAGTATTATAGGTAGAAAGAAACCTTGGAAATCAAAAAGAAGTTCATTTCTCAAGAAGGGCAACTCTTTGCTTACCGAAAAGTCACCTTTTTTTTTTCCCCCAACACAAAGCCGAAACCCAGAAGAAACACAAAGCAAAAAATCTGACATTTTTTTTGGATAAGTATTATAAATACTATAATAATGTTATGCTATAATAATATACATAAGCTATATTAATATAAGAATATATAATAATACTATAATATACTATAATAATAACCACAACTACTGCCCTACTGTTGGTTAAGCTCTTTTTGTTTTCCAGGGATATGGCTACTTGTCTGATGTGCTTAAGTGAATTAATTCACTCAGCAAACCAATTTAACTTGTCAGAGATCACAATGACTGGAGAGAAGAAGTTGGTCCTCAAACAAGGTCTGCTTGTCTCCACCACCCAAACTTTGCCATCATCAGTCTCCAGACGACTATGGACATGTCTGTGTGTATAGAAAATGACCTGCTGGGGTATAAGAAGAAAATATGAAAGAGGTTCATTTTAATTTTTGTGTTTTGTTCTTTAAAAATTGTTTTTGTATATGATATACATTGTGCATAATATAGTAAGTTTGTATAGTGTAAAAATATAAAAATTTACATATGCTGTGGGTTGCACTTAAAATATCTAATGATAGGAATGTACGATCTAAAAAGCTTGGAAAAGAATGCTCAAACTATTAAGCCATATGGTCCCCAGATTCAGACCAACCAAAAAATGTATATACAAATTTCTTTCAAGAATTTATTTTAGCACATTTTTATCAATTCTGTTGAACCAAATAAAAGTCTCCGTGTGAAATTTAACTCTATTGCATGTTCTAGAAAAATTGTTAGCAAGTCTGCTATTGTAGTAGCTCAAGATTGTAATTGCCAAATGTAGGTTAGAGTTGTGATTTACAAGGGAAAAGGGACTTCTAGAGCAAAATGATATTGTCTAGAGGTTTGAACTGATATAGATCAAGATACCATAAAAACCTGTTATAAATAGCAAATATTAAATCCTTAAAATAGTCCATTTGGGTCCAGTTAATATATATTTCACTTCATTATAGCATAATATATCAGGCATTAAGCAAAATGAGGACCTTCTTTGTAATGAAATGCCCCCTCTGGGGGCGCCTGAGTGGCTCAGTGGGTTAAAGCCTCTGCCTTCAGCTCAGGTCATGATCTCAGGGTTCTGGGATCGAGCCCCGCATCGGGCTCTCTGCTCATCAGGGAGCCTGCTTCCTCCTCTCTCTGACTGCCTCTCTGCCTACTTGTAATCTCTGTCTGTCAAATAAAAAAAATAAATCTTGAAATGCCCCCTCTGCTTAGTATTTTCTGTTTAAGAATCTGCTCTGAATAATGCATAGAAGGAAGATATCTATCGCCATGACTAACTGTATGCATTAAAAAACACAATATCAATAGTTATTATTATAATGTTGTAATAGTTTCCATTACTGTAACACATCACCACAAATTTGGTGGATCCAAACAATATAAACCTATTAATCTTAATTTCTGGAGGTCAGAAGTCCTAAATGGGCTTCCTAGGCTAAAATCAAGGTATCGGCCTTCCTTCTAGAGACTCTAGGGAAGAATATGTTTCCTTAACTCTTCCTGCTTCTGGAAGCCCTCTACATTCCCTGGTTCTTTTTTTTTTTTTAATTTTTTTTTATTTTTATAAACCTATATTTTTATCCCCAGGGGTACAGGTCTGTGAATCGCCAGGTTTACACACTTCACAGCACTCACCATAGCACATACCCTCCCCAATGTCCATAATCCCACCCCCCCTCTCCCAACCCCCCTCCCCCCATTAACCCTCAGTTTGTTTTGTGAGATTAAGAGTCACTTATGGTTTGTCTCCCTCCCAATCCCATCTTGTTTCATTTACTCTTCTCCTACCCCCTTAACCCCCCATGTTGCATCTCCTCTCCCTCATATCGGGGAGATCATATGATAGTTGTCTTTCTCCGATTGACTTATTTCGCTAAGCTTGATACCCTCTAGTTCCATCCACGTCGTCGCAAATGGCAAGATTTCATTTCTTTTGATGGCTGCATAGTATTCCATTGTGTATATATACCACATCTTCTTTATCCATTCGTCTGTTGATGGGCATCTAGGTTCTTTCCATAGTTTGGCTATTGTAGACATTGCTGCTATAAACATTCGGGTGCACATGCCCCTTCGGATCACTACGTTTGTATCTTTAGGGTAAATACCCAGCAGTGCAATTGCTGGGTCATACGGTAGTTCTATTTTCAACATTTTGAGGAACCTCCATGCTGTTTTCCAGAGTGGTTGCACCATTAGCTCTTATTTTTATTGGTGCTTCAGGTCAACCATAAATCTTTATCACTCTGTTTCTCAAACAAGTGATGTGTGACAAAGGGTCTTACTGGAACTAGGAGGATCAATTACTGGAAAGATACAATGTGCTAATCAGTGTGTTCTATGAATTCTGCTAAACATAGCCTAGGGGACAATGCCTACATCTCTTAGATCACAGGGCGGCTGTTTGAGCTAAGGAAGCTTGGGGGAAGGCAATTCCCAGCCGCATTCCTCCAGCAGAGTGATCACGCAGGCCTTGGCATTCCAAAGAGCTACGCCCTCCTCTGAAACCTTCCCTCGCCCTGAGGGACTTCTGTGTTACATTTTAGAGAGCCAGGTATTATGGATGATTTCACGTTCTGCATTAACCCCAGCAATTACCTAGGGATGAGGTTTTCATCCAGTTCTGCAGGACAGAAAAAATAGAAGCTAGAGCACCAGGAGGGGTTTAGCAAAGCAGTGTTTCCTGCAGAGCCTGTGGTGGCCAATGAGAGAAAAGAACTGACATAGAGAATGCGGTCCTTCATAAGGGGAAGTGGAGGGAGAGCTTCAGGGAATGGGTAGAGGTAAAAAGAAGGCAGACTTTGATGACTCATGTAAAACAAATAAATAAATGTAGACACAGACCTTACACCCCTCACAAAAATGAACTCTCAGTGGGTTGTAGATATAAAGAGGAAACCAAAACACCCTATAAATCCCCCAAAAGATAACAGAGGAAAAAACCTAGTTGATTGGGGTCATGGTGATGCCCTCTTAGATATGATTTCAAAGATCCCATCCATCAAAGAAATAATTGGTTACCTGGATTCTATTAAAATTACAAACTTCTACTCTGCAAATGACAGCAGCAGGAGAATTAGAAGACAATACACAGAGAAAATATTTACAAAAGACACATATCATAAAGGATTTTGATCCAAAATACACAATGAACTCTAAAATTCAATGGTAAGAAAATAAAAAACTTCATTAAGAAATGCCCAAAGATCTTAACAGATACCTCATGAAAGAAGATACAGAGACAGCAAATAAGCATATGAAAAGATCCTCCACATCTGATGTCATCAGGAAAATGCTAATTAAAATAATAATGACGTATGATACATACCTATTGGAATGGTCAAAATCCTGGACACTGATAGCATAAGATGCTCTGAGGATGTGAAGCAACAGGAACACTCATGCTTTGCTGGTAAAAACACAAAATGGCTCAGACACTTTGAAAACACTTCAGAGACTTCTTAAAAAACAGTCATGCTCCTACCATAGGATCCAACGATCACACTTCTTGGTATTTACCCAAAGGATGTGAAAACTTACATGCACACAAAAACTTTCACATGGATATTTGTAGTAACGTTCTTCATAATTGCCAAAAGTTGGAAGCAGTAAGTATGTTCTTCAATAGGTGAGTGAATGCATCAACTGGGATACATTCAGAGAATAGAGTATTATTCAGCGCTACAAGGAAATGACCTATGGAGCCATGAAAAGATAGAGAAGCACCTTAAATAAAAGTGAAAGAAGCCAATCTGAGAAGGCTGTATGATTTTAACCGTATGATGTTCTGGAAAAGACAAAACTGTGGAGATGATAAAAGATCACGGTTGCTGGGGTGGAAGTGGTAGGTGGGATGAAAAGATAGAGCACAAGGATTTTTTAGACAGTGAAAATACTCTACATAGTATTATAATAATGGACATATGTCATTATACTTTTGTCTAAACCCATAAAATGTACAACACCAGGAGTGAACCCTTGTTTACTCGTCAAGTGAAACTACAGACTTTGGGTAATTGTCGTGTATCAGTGTAGGTTCATCATTGGTGAAAAAAGTCCCATCTTGGTGAGTGATGTTCATCATGGAGAAGGCTATGTATGTGTGGGGGCAAGGGATATTTGGGAACCTCTGCATCTTTCTCTCAATTTTATTGGAAACTAAAACTGCTCTAAAAAATCAAGTCTTTAAAAAAATAAAGAAGAGCATTAATAATTCTTCTCTTAGATCTACCAAAATAATGATAATTTGAGGTCTCTAACACAATATATATTTGTACATAAATATATAAATTAACTGCCTCACTTGTTGCCTGCCTAAAAGTCTTTTTGACAAAAAAAAAAAAAAAAAAAAAAAAAAAGACAAAAAGCCAGGGAATTATGTTATAAGGATTCCAAACTGTAAACTACAAGCGTTCTTCCTAGTTGGGTGTCTTTTTAATAAGACAAGTGCTAAAACTTCCATTTGCAGACAGGTTCCAAGGTGACTGAGGTGACTCCTGAGTTGGTTTATGTTAAAACTGACTGTTTTAAACAATTATTCCTTTGCAGAGAAAACAAGTAATAAATATTCTCCCAGGGGCAGCTTCATTTTTTTTTTTAATTATTTATTTGACAGACAGAGATCGAAAGTAGGCAGAGAGGCAGCCAGAGAGAGAGAAAGAGAGGGAAGCAGGCTCTCTGCTGAGCAGGGAGCCCGATGAGGGGCTCGATCCCAGGACCCTGAAATCATGACCTGAGCCGAAGGCAGAGGCTTTAACCCACTGAGCCACCCAGGCGCCCCGCAGCTTCATTTTTGTTTTTCTTTTTTTTTTTTCTGTTTACTTAATGTACCATCTTTTTATGAAACAGTTTAAATCCCCAGGATTGACAAACCAACTATTGTATTTTTTCTTTAAATAGTATAATTAGAAGATAGATTTTAACCAAAGGTTATCATAACACTTTCTTTTCATTCAAGCTGATATTGACACTTATACATTAATACATTTCCACAGAAATACAGAGCTTCTCTATATCTGAGTTTTCATCAGATAAAAATTTTCCTGAATTCATATTTTCTCTAATCAATTAACAAGGTCTGATGTCTTTTTCTTTTTTTCTTTTTGTTTTGTTTTCAAGATCTATTTATTTACTTTGGACAGAGCAAGTGCAGGGGAGGGGCAGACAGAGAGGGAGAGAAATCCTCACGCAGACTCCAGGCTCAGCATGGAACTGACACAGGGTTTGCTGAGATCATGACCTGAGGTGAACCAAGAGTTGGTTGGGTGCTCAGCCAACTGAGCCACCCAGGCAACCCATGACGTCTGATACCCTAACTATTAAGTATCCTCAAGAAAAGCAATGGAAATGTGTGGGGGAATATAAAAAGTATTTCAAACACCACAGGACTTTCAGAAAACTTCATCATCTATAATATCCTGCTTCTCTAAATGTATCTATTTTATTCTGCTTTACCAGTCATCTTTACCACATATACCCCCTCTCCTCTGGCGATATTCTTTGCCAAATGAGTTAATACCATATGTAGCACTATTACACAAACATTTCGAGAAAAATAACTTCTATTATGTACCCATGAGCAAGTGTATTGCATATATTATGTAAGCCTCAGAGGGGGAAAAAAAAGAAAGGAACAAGGAAGGGAGGAAGGAGGAAGAGAGAGTGAGAGAAAGGAAGGAAGGAAGGAGACAAAGAAAGAAAAGAGAGACAGAAACACGGAGGAAGGGAGGAAGGAAGGAAGGGAGGAAGGAAATCTGTTTGCATGGTAGATTTTACATGCACTGTTTTACTTTCGAGGAAGTTGAGGCAAAGAAAGTTTTAACAGATCAAGTGATTTTCCCAAGAATACTCAGCAAAAGAAAGATGAAGCTAGAATTTGAATCTACATTTGCCAACCTCCAAGGTCTAATTTTTTTATTTATGATTTTTCAATCATACTAAATAATCTTTCACATTTGTAAAATAATCATAATGCTATTTCCCTTGGACAGTTGTTAAGACAATTAATTCAGGTGTTTATGAAGTGCCTGGAAAATGGCAGCCATTCAACAAAATGGTATGCCAGTTTTTGGTCCCTGGAGGTGGGGTGCTGCTGTATGTAAGAAATATATAAAAATGTAGAACTGGATTTCAGATTGGGTAAGGGGCCATGGCTGGAAGAATAGTGAAGAGTGTGGTGAGGGGGAAAAATCCTATCATCTTAGAAAATTCAAAGATCATCAAAAACAGATCATTGGTAAAAATATGGGCATTAAAGATACTGGTGGCGAAAACACAGAGGGAAATTAGAAAAGCAACAGAGAAAACCTGTCTCATTCTAGACAATACCTATGTCGTCATAAGTATAATTTTAGCAGACATATGAGTGTTCAATCATTGTTGTTGAGGCTCAGAAGGGAATGAGGACAGAATTTTTGGAAACTGGAGGAAAGAAGACCCTTGTTAGCTAGTAATAGAAGACTTAGCTGGGTTTTGTCCTGAGATGAGGTAGAAAGCCAGACTTGCAAATAATGAATTGGATAGTTATCTGAGGAAATTTCCAAAGCAAAGCTTTGAAGGTGCAACCTGGTTTCTTCTTGCTGCTTATAATAAAATATGTGAGGAAAGAGAAAAGTTGAAAAAAAAAAAAGAACTGTAAAGCCCAAAGGAACCAGAACTTAATGACTTGGAAACTTCTCAGCTTATCCAAATTTCAGAATATGTTAAAATTAGTAGAGTCATGGCCAGCTAAGTGTGCTCTGGAAAGAAAGCCAAGGATGTGGCTGGATGACATTTGGTTGATGTCTTGCAAGGACCAAAAGGTCAGAATGTTCAATCACATAGAAAGCTCTTAGAAGATATTAGGTGTACGGATGATGAATTTCATCAGACACCTCAGTAGAGGCCAGGAATAGAGATGTGTTTATTCAGGGAAGATTTGTGAAGGAGCCTCGTGTCTGATGAAGTGAATTCCCAGACACAAATGGGAGACCCACAAGGTTTTTAGGATGTTATATCCATGGAAACACTATAAGCATGGACTCAAGGCACAATGACAAGATAAATAAAATAAAAATAGGACACCGCCCCAAATCCTATAGGCAGGAAACTGGCTGATGAAACTGCTTGCCTCACACATGTCCTATCCTTCAAGAAATAGAAAGAACAAATCTGAGGACAGAGCCACAGGACCAGAAAGAGGATGGACACTCAATTCATGAGCCTTGAATTCTAATTGGCCCTGCTGAATTTTTGAAATTGCTTGGTCCTGGCGACCATGTTTTCCCTTCTGTTTTATCCCTTTGGATCAGGGATATCTGTAACTATCAGTTGTTGACCTATACCCGTCTCACTCTTGTATCTCGGGAGCAGATGACCCGTTTTCGACTTTCACAGGCCCAACAGATGGAGAGGGATTTTCTTCCAGGAGGGATTAGACCCAAAGCTTCATCCATACCTAATTTAGATGATTTGATGATGAGATTTGGGACTTGGGAGCTGATGACATTTAGATGCGATTTTGGATTTGAGTTGATGCTGTAATGGGTTGAGACCTGGGGGGAGCACAGGGTGACATGAATATATTTTGCCTATTTGTGAGATGGACATGAATCTTTAGGGACCTGGTGGCAAACCGTGCAACTGAATAGGGCTCCCTGAAGACGCCATGTCCTATTCCCTGAAATTGTTGAATACATTACCTTACAAAGAAAAAGGGGACTTTGCAGATGAGATTAAGTTAGAATCCTGAGGCAGGGAGAGTATCCTAGATTATCCAGATGTCCCAACGGACGAGGCAGGCTGTAGAGTCAGAGTGAGAGAAGGTGATACGTGACTGAAGTGGACTGAAGTGATTTGCTTTGAAAGTGGATCAAGAACCAGGGAATGGCTTGGTGTGTGAAGATGGTGGAGAAGTAGCAGCTGAGACTACTTCAGGTAGCGGGAGATCAGCTAGATAGCTTATCTAAAGATTGCAAACACCTACAAATCCA
>NW_019154141.1:3453109-3458799 GCF_002288905.1 Enhydra lutris kenyoni | reverse complement strand
ATGGACATTGGGGAGGGTATGTGCTATGGTGAGTGCTGTGAAGTGTGTAAACCTGGCGATTCACAGACCTGTACCCCTGGGGATAAAAATATATGTTTATAAAAAATAAAATTTAAAAAAAATTAAAAAAAAAATGAGAGCTAAGAAGAGCATGAATCTTCCCCATGCCCACTCCCCCCACCCCACCCCAAGGCACCAGATTTGTCTCAGCCAATCACTCTTGACCTGTGTCTCCATCCTCAGGACACCTTCTGTTTCTTTCAGCAAAGTTAGATTTCCATCATGCTTTTGGGGTCTACTGTTAAATTGCTATTCTAAACATTAGAATACATCAACAACTGAAAGAAGAGTCTTTTATGCTTGTTGATTTTAAGATGTCTAAGGTAGTATCATCAACAACAGCCAAATTATGGAAAGAGCCCAAATGGCCATTGACCAATGAATAGATGAAGTAGATGAGGGAGATATATATATAATGGAATATTACTCTGCCATCAAAAAGAATGAAACCTAGCCATTTGCAATGATGTGGTTGGAGCTAGAATGTATTATATAAGCGAAACAAGTTAGTCAGAGAAAAGACATCTACCAGATGATTTCCCTCGTATGTGGAATTTAAGAAACAAAACAGATGAATGTGGAGGGAAGGGGAAAAAAAGAGGGAGCCAAACCATGAGAGACTCTTAACTATAGAGAATAAACTGAGAGTTGAGGGAGGGAGGTGGGTATGGGGTAGGCTAAATGGTTGATGGTATTAAGGAGGACACTTGTGATGAGCACTGGGTGTTATATGTAAGGGATAAATCACTAAATTCTACTCCTGAAACCAAGATTACACTATATGTTAACTAGCTAGAATTTAAATAAAAACTTCAAACAAAAAATAAATAAATAAAAATAAATAACATCATAAAACAAAAACAAAAGATGTCTAAAGTAATACCTGCCTTATCATTTTTGGAAGAATAGAACCTCATGCCTAGGAGGCATCTCAGGGTCTTTCATACCCAAAAAGTGCTTTCCACTATACAATTATTTTTAGTGTGCCTACTATTCAGCTCTCTTGCCTTTCTAAGCTGGTATGTTTCATATTCAACTAAAAAAATATATACTGTATTTGTGAGCTAAATGATACACATTACTAATTGTTTATTTTCACTTATTTTTATCTGCCTCTTGTGGGTTGAGTTGCTGCCAATGTATTTAGCTCAATAAACGTTCTTGTTCTACTCTTCCTGGCTTCATAATCAACTTGTAGCTTCTAGTCACATCTCAAATAAATATTGGCAAAGCAATTCAAATCCTTAAAATGCCTCAGCAGATTGATACATTCTCAGTTAGAGAAAAAATAAAAACAGAAGACTCGATATGCATCACGTTTGTCAGCCTTTATCACAGGGTTCTTTGACTACCCTGGATTCCATGAGTCAAACAACCTTTTCCATGTTTCTCTCAGGCTCTGAAATCTTGGGCTATACAAGAGTGATGTTTAATATCCTGTGAGTATATTTCTAGCTGATGGTAGTTTCCTGTGAAACAAAAGAGAATTGGGGAAAAATGACTTTATACATTGGCTCTAACTGAACACATTATGGGAAATTCAAAAGAAGCTGGGTGGCAAACATAGCTGTTGAACTGGCAAATGGCCAAGGTCAAGAACATGTTCTGGGAATTATACTCAAGAAAAGAAGTTTATAAGCCTCTTTCTTCTCGTTGGAGGACTTGACTCCCCATGTCATCCAAGAAGAACCGCGTCTACTCCTGTCTTTGTCAGAGTCTTTATTCCCTGAACAGTCAAGGCCAGGTAAATCAACATTTTTTTTCAACAATTAACTAAAGTCAGAAAGACATGAAGACGGAACCAAAGGGAAGCCAGAACTCTGGTGTTTGGAAGAAGCTGGAATATGTATGACCATATTACAGTGGTGGCCAATATAGATATATTTGGGTAAGATCTTCCAGAGTCTTGCTGACACCCTTTTGTTGGCAGAACGTTGGCAGAACTCTGCCAAATCCAACTTCTCCATTGGAAGTCAAAGACACAGGTGGCCCCTCCTGTTTCCTTTCCATGCTTGTATCTTTCTTTTGCAAGCTCTGCTTTTTGTAACCATCTCTCAATCCAAAACATAAATGCCTTCAAATCCATTGAAAATGTCAGTTTTATGCTATGTGGTTCAATTGCTCCAGAGGATCTTGTGGTAGCTGCTCTGTGGGGGGTAAATCCAAAATAATCTGCAGGGTCCATGTGCATTGCTATCTTAGGGAACTCTACCATATAACATGGCAGTTTGAGAAGGTAGCCAACCTCTTTCAGGGAGGTCCTTGTATTTCATATATACTGTGTATGAAAGCAGGTTAATATTCATTAGTTATACTCATCTTCGTTTGCTCATGTGGAGTAAAGGCCTCAGAATTCCTTACACAAGACAAAATCTAGCAAAATCTAGGTCCATTTTTTGAAACATACGTATTCTTAGTTTCTAAAACAGAAAAACTTTACTGCTGGTTTAGATGACAATTCAATAAGAGGAAGTGAAATATCTTGACCTAATACATAAAAGAAAATGCTGAGGGTTTACTGCCTCTATGTGCATAATATTTTTGTAACTAAATCTCTCCCCCCTCCCATTAAGGACCTTTGTAGAAAAATAATTGTCTTTTTAAAAAAGATTTTATTTATTTATCTGACAAAGAAAGAAAGTGAGACTACAAGCAGGGGGAGCAGCAGAGGGAGAGGGGGAAACAGGCTCCCCACTGAGCAGGGAGCTCAATGCAGGACTCTATCGCAGGACCCTGGGATCCTGACCTGAGCCTAGGTAGCTATTTAAGCAACTGAGCCACCCAGGCACCCTGAAAAATAATTGTCTTTGAACAGAGAAGTCAAAGTAATGTCTTTATTTTGAAACTGAGTGGTAATATGCTTAGCTATTCTGTACCTTACCCATTTTCCATTTAGGAGCAAACTGTTATAATTGCACCTTGTATAGCAAATAAGTACATAAGAATGAAAATATTGCAATATTTTTTTAATAAAAGTATCATAAAGCCAGGGAATAAGGAGAGTATGGGCCATCATCCATGCTGATATAATTGTCAGGAAGAAAGCAATGTGTCAGATGATGTAGGTCATTTGATCTGCAGTAGAGAATTATAATTTTCTTTTCGAGATTCCTTGACATTTCATTTTTGTGTTTGTTGGTGGCGTTTAACTGGGAAGTCTAGAAAGCATACGATCCATTGAGGAAAGAACTTGACCACCTTTTGCGAATTGAAGAAATCAAGAAAAAATATAGACAAATATTCCTAGAGGACAAGAGCATGACATCCAAATTTGTAAGCATTTGGGTTCAGTTCTCCATTTGGGATTTTACTGACCAAAAATATCAGCCTAGGTGTATCCGTGTATGGGCATAACATTTCAATTACTTGGTAAAGGAAAAGATGCAGTTGCATTTCAAATGTAAAGAAGTGGGGGGGGGGGAAGAGATCTCTATTTGTGTTTTTAAATGTCTTTATTTCTTGGAGCTTCCTGATTTTGGCGAGATGAGCAAGAAGAAGACCGAGAGAATTGAAGTAACTATTCTTATCGTTCAATGTGGGAGTTATTCCTGCTTTCTTCCTCTACAAAACCAGTCGCTCCGACCACATTCTGAGTTCTCCTTTACAAAGCATGTTTCATCTGACAAACTGCTGGGAAAAGACATAGAAAAGTCTGAGCTCGGTCTCAGAAACACCGTCCAGCCCTCCCCTCCCCTCAGAACGCTTCTTTGAAGACCCTAGAGTCTCCCAAAATAAGAGCTAGGAATGTTTTATTTGAAGAATTTGTGTAAGATCACTGTACATGAGGTCATTTGTGTAAGAATGGACACCAGGGTATCTGGGTGGCTCAGGTGGTTAAGCAGCTCACTGGTGATTTCGGCTCAGGTCATGATCTCAGTGTCATGAGATCAAACACCGTGTGGGGCTCCACGCTCAACAGGATGATTGCTTGAGGGTTCTCTCTCTCTCTCTCCCTCTCCGTCGACCCCTTCCCCCCACGTGCATGCACTCACTCTCTCTCTCTCTAAAATAAATAATATTTTTTTAAAAACTTAACATAATACTCTCTAGCTCCGTCCACATCATTGTAGATGGTGAGTTTTCATTCTTTTTTTGATAGCGGAGTAATAGTCCATCGCATAAATGTAATGGCTAGGCAAAAGAAGTCAGTCCGAGAAAGACAAAACCCAAATGATTTCAGTCACATGTGGAAGTTAATAAACAAAAGAAACCACCACCATAGAGCAAAAAAAGAGAGAAGTAAACCAAGAAACAGACTCTTAACTTTGTAGAGGACAAACTGATGGATACCAGAGGGGTGGAGGGATGGGTGAACCAGGTCATGGGGATGAAGGAGGACCATTGTCCTATTGGGCAGTGGGTGTTGTAGATCAGTGGTGAATCAGTACATGTACGCCCAAAGCTAATATTACACGGTATGTTAACTAACTAGAATTTAAATAAAAACATGAAAAAAAAAATAATGGGCAGAGAGTTCCCTTGGTCAAAAACATTAGGAATCTTCTCATACCTTTCAAGGTTTGATAAATTATTTTTCTTCATTTCGGTGCTCAGAATGAGCACAAATGGTTGCATGATTTATGCAGATATATGCAAAAGCTCTGCCAACAGGTATGTGTGGGAGAATCAAAATCTGCTGTCTCCACATATTCCTTGCACCTCCCCCTCTGCTCCTCTCCAACAAGCACTGTGCTCTGAGTTGGTTATTTTTTCTCATTGGTCCCACTTTGCTTTTATGCCTCTGCCCCTGTCATTGCCCCCATTCGGATTACTTGTTCCTTTTCTTCTCTTGTAACCAAAGTATACCCTCTGTAAGTGTTGAATAAAGACTACGGTCTTCCAGTAGCCTTCCCCGTCTGGATGCATGTTATCTCATTCCTGGAACATTTAGGATGCACCACCCAAACGCATGCATGTGTTGTGCGCCTGTGTGAGTGTGAGTGTGTGTGTGTGGGGGGGGGGGGGGGGGGGTGGGGGGGGGGGGGGGTGTGTGTGTGCACGCGCGTGCGTGCTTCTCCATTCCACTTTTTGTTTTCG
Source organism: Enhydra lutris kenyoni (assembly GCF_002288905.1). Taxonomy (NCBI): domain Eukaryota; kingdom Metazoa; phylum Chordata; class Mammalia; order Carnivora; family Mustelidae; genus Enhydra; species Enhydra lutris. Next base: position 3,453,702 of record NW_019154141.1, on the reverse strand, counting down.
TTTCTCCGTTGCAAGTATTTCAAGCTTCTTCAACAAAAAGGAGCATATTTCAATAGCAGTTACCATCCACTAAGGGCTCCTTATCTGAAAGTAGCAAAATACGTTGGCGCAAACATCGCGAAGCAAGTGATGAATCAAACGGAAGCTTCTTAGGTAACAGTTTTTGTGTGATGTTGAATAGACATCCAGCCCATTCACATACCTAATACTAAATGTGGCAATGGCAGGAAATACTGGTCCCCACCGTTACTGTCTTTCCTTCTTTTATAGACAGAGAGCCACTTCCACAAAACAAGATGTGGCAACAGAACGAGATCTGGCTAATGGGATGTGAGCAGAAGTGCTATGTGCAATTCCTGTGATATGTCTTTACAGGGAGAAGGCAAGATCCTCCTTATTCTTTCCAAAATCAACCTGACAGATGAAGCACAAGCATCTATTCTGGGACAGGAAGGAGCTTGGGGACCTACTATGATGCATGCATGTTATCAGCCATGGATAGGTGACAATTAAGAAAGGGAGGGTATTAAAAATTTATTTTAAAAAGTAGACAAGTTTTTTTTTTCTTTCTCTTTTTTTTTTTTTTTTTTTTT
>NW_019154141.1:3389449-3453009 GCF_002288905.1 Enhydra lutris kenyoni | reverse complement strand
GGAAGGGGGGGTGTTTATAAATTTTTTTTATAAAGTAGACAGTTTTTTTTTTTTTTTTTCTTTTTTTTTTTTTTTTTTTTTTTTGCCACTGTTGGGTGGGTCGTTAGTGTTTGCAGCTGACTATTATTCTTATACCTTTATTTAAGCCTAGAAGGTGCACATTTTCAGTCCACCTGGAACAGTCCTGGGTGGCAGTGAGGTCTCATTGCAACATTCCTACGACAGCTCATTAATCTCAAGGGTATCTGGCTTAGATGGTGTGTTTTATGGTGATGCTACAAAATCCTCTAGATTCCAAATATTTCTAGCTGCAGAAGCATTTATGGAAATGACATTTTCCCTAGGAGCTTAAATGTAAAACAGCTAAAAATGGAGTTACTCTAGGTTAACCAGTATTGGAATGGTTACAGTTTTGCTTAATAACTCCACATCACAGGCTGATTTAGCATGTATGTGTGGTTTCTTGGGGGGGTATTTATATATTTACTCTTTTTTTTTCTACACTGGATGGAAATTTCTAACAACTAAAATTATAATATTGTTCTTCAGGTTAGATGTAATGACAAATATAAAAAAAGAAATGAGGGATATCTACTCTACAGGTTTCAAAGGGTCTTTCCCAACTGTATTCTACTGAGTTCAGCCAATTTACTGAATTTACATGATCCTTATGCACTCAAGGGATAAGTACTTGGATGATCCCAGTTTTACCAAGAAAGAAAAGTGAGCCTCAAGTTTGAGTGACTTTCCAAGGTTGCATAGTTTCTGATGGAAGGACAAAGCTGAATTCAAACCTAAGGTCTATAGGTGAAGAACTGAGACATGGAAACTAGTGAAATACATAAGAAACAGGGAAGTTTGCTTCCTTAGAGCCAACCAATGGGAGTCTGGCCTTCTGGGAAGTTTAACTGTAAAACTGTCCCTATGGGTGGGAAGGAAAACAACTCTTTATTTAGTTTTGTGGAAATGCTGCTCACCACTTCCAGTTTTCCTAAGCAAGGCAACTGAAGTCACTACCTCTGAGTGATTCCTTCTTCCCAAGTGTTATCTTCAGAGCTGGAGGTCCAAAGATTACAGACAAGATGGTACTCTAAGTGTTTGAAGTCTCTGTGTTGTCCTAGTAATGGGATCTTAAGGTATTCCTAACTATGCATTAGGCTTTCAGGAGAAAGACTGCTGATGGAAGACATGAAGAGGGGGAAGCCAAGATGTGAAGCCTGTAGTCAGGCTTCCCATTTGCCATGTGTGGTGAATAGGCTGACACGTATTGGGTTTTGGACATGCCAAGAGTCTGAGCCTCTTTCCCCTTTGGATGGAGCTTGAGAAGCCCAATGTATAGAGCACCATGCACTTTGGGTCTTTTGTTTGGCACTCTTTGACATTATGGGAAACCCTAGCTTAAAACCCCTGGCACTGCAAGGACCAAGTGAATGGCAGGCTGGAAAAATTCTCTGAGCTGAAGAACATGTGATTGTGGTATCTTTGAAAATAGTTTCTGTAAATACAGATAGAGTCTTCCCTGTATGCCTAGGGCTTATTCTAAGGTAATAAACTGGTTGACTAAATAATTTGGGTGCAGTTAGCAAAGCTGGGAAATGCATCAAATCTGGCCCATCCTGGGGAAACTGGGACACACGTTCAGTTCATACTAGATGGACACTATCTCTCCCCTGAAAACTTCCCTCCCGGAGAGAGTTATCTCAATGGACAGAAGCACCGGCAAGTATTTTCTGTGATGAAAATATTTTTCCTATGACTGCTAACACTCTGCCTAAATCCCTCCCAACAAACCGAATACTTCATGATGTTCCCATGAGCCTTAATGTTATTTGACAACGTATTCAGATTCCCCATCCAAAATTTTCAGAGTAGATTGCTAAAATAAAAGATAAAATACAGGACAGGTTAGTCGAGAATGTCAGAGCACAGGAACTGGAACAGATGTTATATAACTGTTATCTCTATGATGGTCCTTTTAGGTCACAGAGGTCACATATGCTATTTACATGAACAGGTGCTGTGTGTTTATTAGAACAGACAGGTGGGATTTTCCATGCAGTGTCTCCCATGTAAGGCTCAGTGGGGGCTGGGCATACTTTAGATCAGTGTTTCTCAAATTGTGATCTGTGCACCACTGTCAGCCAGGATTAGAAATCTAATGTAGCTTGAAGACTTTGGAGTTTCCGTAGTCCCTCATGGTTACCAGATGATTACTGTGCCTCTGTCACTGAATCTTCTTTCCAGAACAGAAGAGGTAAAAGGTCATGTCAACCATGATGAAGAAAATAAAAGCATTTCTAGAAGCTGTCCTCCTCTTACATGTCACTAGGCAGGATTCATAACATGGCTGCCATCAATTCATCCTTGGCAAAGAGGAATAAGAGTATTGTGACCAGTCATGGCTAAGGAGACCACCTGTATGTCAGAGAGTTTTGTTTCCCTTTTGTATTTGAGAATGTTGTTGAGAAATTACCTTCTCCATAAGAGGAAGCTATATTTCCAAGCCTTTCTGGAATGTAGGTGGACATGGGACCAAATCCTGACAATCAAATGTGCAAGGTAGTAACTTTTCTTTTCCATAAGGAAATGGAAAAGAGTAGGTGACCCTTCCCTGCCTGTTCATTTTCTATCTCTGTCTCTCACTGTGTGTGTGTGTGTGTGTGTGTGTGTGTGTGTGTGTGTGTCCCTCCTGGATGGAAGGTAAGTACTCAAAGGCCAGGAGATATGGTAGACCTGCAAGATGTCCATGAATTACGATATAGAACACCCCCTGACACACACCAACTTTGACTCCTGTCAATGAGAAGTGAGCTTTCATTTTGTTCTTTCATGGAGTTTTCTGGGTCTACTTGTTACAGAGCTAGTCCTAACTGATACATTGGTTTAAGCCAATCGTGATTCAGCTAATTGGAGAGCATCAGGGACTACTTTCTTTGAGTTTTAGGTGTCTCCCCTCTCTTGATTCATTAATTGAGCTTTTGTTAACAGGGAATATTCAGGTAGAGATATTATAATGGCAATAGAAGGTGTCCATCCCACCAAATGAGAACAGTTTGGGGATATCTATTGAAAATACCAAGTCCTGAATACATTCCCAGGATTACTGAATTAGGCTCAGGTGTCTATTCCTTCTTCTTCTACTTCTTTTAAATTACTTGACAGAGAGAGAGAGAGAGAGAGAGAGTATAAGTAGGCAGAGTGGCAGGCACAGGGAGAGGGAGAAGCAGGCTCTTCACTAAGCAGGGAGCCCAATGTGGGGCTTGATCCCAGGACCCTGGGATCATGACCTGAGCCAAAGGCCAACACTTAACTGATTGAGCCATCCAGGCACCCCAGGTGTCTACTTCTTAACAATACTCTAAATGATTCTAATGTCCCGAATTTGGGAGCAACTTCATTGCAAAGTTTCATAAAGCAGGAGCCCATAGATTCTCAATTTACAACCTATTATAGTTCTCCAGAGTTGATGAATTAGATGTAGAAGAAAGTATTAAAGGAAACATTAAGAGATACTTTTTAAGAAAGTATTAAAGAAAATACCTTGAAAAGCACTATGAGAGCAGAGTCTTGAAGATGGTGACAGGACATGTAGGAGATCCTGTCTACTACCACCTGGATGGTATCATGAGCATGTAAAGTTCCATGGAGGGGGGCGATATCCTCAAAAGAAGACAGCAAGAAGCCTTCAGTCCATGCAGCTTGTCATTTGCCTAAACACAGTTGCCATAGCAACATTACCCAACAGGTTTCAAGTTCATTCAGGCCACCAACAGCCCCCTGCATGCCACATTCAAGTTTTGAGAACCCAATGCCTAGTAAGGGTGGTGACAAGAATTAGATAAGACATGAATCTTCCAGAGAGAGGTGTTAAAGACTCTAGAGGAAGTCATGTAGAAGTGGGAGTGAGTCCGTTTTGATCATCAGGGCACCATAGTTAAAGATTGATCCTTGTCTGGTCCCAGTTTGAGCTGGAAGCCTGAACTAGATCACTAAGTCCAAATGGTTAAAATAGCAACAAGGAGCCAATGTAAAGGGGAAAAAAAAAAAAGTGAAGTCACATGAGCCAAGGTGAGAATGTTCATTAAGAAAGGAAACAGGAAAAGGAGGCATGGAGGAATTCACTGGCTAATAAGCATGTGCAAGCATCTTTTCCAATGTTTGCTTCTGCATTTTAGGTAGAAAATGGCCTCAAGAATAGGGATACAGCCTAAAGTCTTCTGAATAATTCAGTGTTTCACTTGAACTCCAAGTGACCCAAAGGACCAGGGATGGCTTAATTTGATGAAAGTAGGAGGTTAAAAATGGTGTCATCTATTTGGCAAGCAGCAGGAATAATACTGCTGGTGGAGGCTCAGAGATAAGCTGAAGGATCCGCGGTGGACGGGGAAGGACACACGGGGACACGGAAAGGCCACACTGCATATCCACCGTGCACGTTAGGGAGATGGGGTTAGCGGCTCAAACAGGACTTCAAGCGCTCTGAAATGTAATGTCTTCCGCCCTCTGGTGGTTACATTTTTTTTCTTTTCATGTTTGAGTAAGAAAGTGGAGTGGGGAAATCACTGAGTGCTCCATACAAGAATAAATGGGGTCACAAGGTTCATGTGCCAGAGCTGCATTGATGATGCCCTACTCCTTCCTACTCCTTCGTTAAGCGTGGTAGCCCTTGAACAAGAAAGGAAAACATGCGTCAGTTTCGCAGAGGGCTGGGAAGCTACTCTCTCCCAGGTTTTCCTCTACCATTCCCCAGGAACATTTCCCCTATGCTTCGATCCTGGGAATCCTTCAGAGATTCCTAAAACTATGACTACATTTGAGATGGCTCTGAAGTCCTGCTGCTGCTCAGTATTCTCATAGAAAGGCCTTTTATGAGGGCACCTGGGTGGCTCAGCTGCTTAAGCGTCTGCCTTAGGCTCAGGTCATGGATCCCAGGGTCTTGGGATCGAGTCCCACGTTGGGTTCTCCCTCTGCTCCTCCCTCCACTTGTTCTCTCAGTCTCTCTCATTCTCTCAAATAAATAAATAAACTTAAAAAAAAAGAAAGAAAGAAAGAGGGGCACCTGTGTGGCTCAGTGGGTTAAGCCTCTGCCTTCAGCTCAGGTCATGATCCCAGGGTCCTGGGATCGAGCCCCTCATCGGGCTCTCTGCTCAGCAGGGAGTCTGCTTCCCCCTCTCTCTCTCTGCCTTCCTCTCTGCCTACTTGTGATTTCTGTCTGTCAAATAAATAAATAAAATCTTTAAAAAAAAAAGAAAGAAAGAAAAGCGTTTTGTGATTTGAAGGGGCATTTCTCAAAGGAATTCAAAATCAAACAGAGGCTTTCAAAGGGTGATTATACAGTAATACAGTGAATGATGCCCTGGTCAGGATTTAACCAAACTTATTTCTTTCGCTCTGTGTGTTTCTGGTAGACAGAAAAAGAGCCTGACCATTATCAGGGCAAACTGTCATTCAGTCACATCAAATGCAAATAATTGCGACTGACATCAGCAAACAAAAATGGGAGTCCAGGAATAAAACGGCATTTTAATGAAGATTAGTGGTCTTTCAGCAAGAGATTTTTAAGGGCTTAGCTTCCATAGCATTAGCATATATAATATTCTATATATAATATGGTATATGTTATATATTATATATAAAATATATAATATATATATAATATAAAAATATATAAAAAATATATAAAATATATATAAAATATATATAAATATATATATAATATATATAATATAATATATATAAAATAATAATTTATATATAATGTAATAATATATATAAAATAATAATTTATATATATAATGTAATAATATAATGTATTGCATATATATCCATAAAGTATATACATATATATTTATATATATCTCCATTATATAAGTAAAATTTTGTCATATATATATATATATACACACATATATATATGAAACCAAGGTGTGTATATTACTAAGAAAACATTGGCTATTATATTTCTCTTTTGCAAAAAAATATTGAAATTAATATATTTAACCTTGGTAACATGAGGAGAAAACCAGCCACCATAGTACAAGAATACGTTTTATGAGGGTATATTATATGTATAGCTATATATTTCCATACACAGCAAGCAATTTAATATGTTTCATAAATATTTATGGATGAATTAAAGAAAGAGGAATCTAAAAAAGTTGTATAATTTGTATCTGGATTTTTTCAAAAAGAAACTTCGTGACAAATTATACAATATTGCTGAATGGGAGTGCATTTCGATTCAGAGCAAAATGCAAGGTATTGCAAAACCTTTTAATTAAAAACTTTATATTGTGCAAATTCTGGGGATTGTGTTCATTTTAATGGCCACTACACAGGTAAGTGCTCCTGTGAAATACAGGTAGTGGAATCTTCCTGGACGCACTTCAATATTTTAAAATGTCTTTGAAATGTGACTTGAAATCCCTGCCATTTTCCAGCTAAAGTAGGTAACTCTAAAACCAAACTCTAAAGAAAAATGTCTTTCCCTGTGAGGGTCATTTTCTGTGTTGTTGGGAGGCCCTTCTCTTTACTCAGCACAACTGACTCTTTTATAGGAAGGGATATGCCCATGATTTTCCAGTTACAAGGAAAACCTTTGTCACAATCTTTTCGGGTTAGTTATATTTGATTTAAGTTAAACTTCAATTTAACGTGCCCGTTCTCCTTGGCTTCCAAGCATGAAGGAATCTCAAGGTTTGAAATGATCATGATGGCTTCTGAAACAACTTCAGAGGATATGGGTAAAAAAAAAAAAAAAAAATATGCACCTTACTTTCATACATTTGCCCAGCACAGATCCACAGATCCTGGCACATAACAGGTTCACATTAAATAATTTTGAATTGAACTCCTTTTCCCAGTGCAGAAAATAAATATGCCCAGGAAGCAGAAACAAAAGCCTCACGGGGTTCACACCCTGGAGTTAGTATTTTGAGCATCAAAATGTAATTATCAATACAAGTCTATGGCAAATTAAAAACACCTTTTTCATGTCCATAAGTAATTATCAATAATCTCTCCCTCTCTTACACACACAGACACATATTATGTCTCTGAATAATTCTGTGTAGAATTTATCCTCATTAATTATGGTGAGGAAAGTATTATTTGATATGGTAAATAATATTGATCAAGGCTGTCGTACTAAGCACCTAAGGAGCATTTCAGTGTCATTTTTTAAAGATTTTTTTAAAATTTATTTAACACAGAGAGAGAGGTCACAAGTAGGCAGAGAGGCAGGCAGAGAGAGGGGGAAGCAGGCTCACTGCTGAGCAGAGAGCCCAATGCAGGGCTCGATCCCAAGACCCTGAGATCATGACCTGAGCTGAAGGCAGAGGCTTAACCCATTGAGCCACCCAGGAGCCCCAGTATCATTTTTATTATACATGAACGCCAAAGAATTTCCTAGTTAATTTATTAATTTTAATTAAGTTTTATGGGTCACTTGTAGCCAGAAATACTATGATACCTCATTCAGAGTAAATAGAGTTATGCACTTGACTTGTTTCAAGTCTAACATGATAATTTCAGGAAACTTTTGAATTTATGGACCCTATGAGATACAAGGTTGATTTTCATTTCAAGAACCAAAGTGAACAGCTTTGAAAATCACCTATGAAATGAAAAACTACTCAAATATTCGTTAACTAGAGAATGGATAAATTATGGTCTATACACACACTAGAATAATATACAGAAACACAACTGATGGATTTTAAAAGACATGCAACAATACGGATGAATCCCAAAACATGTTGCTGAGTGAAAGAAGCCAGACCCAAGAGTATACAAGCTGCACTAAAGTCCTCATACAAAGTAAACAATCATGCAAAACGGTTCTTAAATGGGGGTGAAGGAGACAGGCATCATGAGAGGCTGTTTTGAAGCTAGTTAAGTCTCTTGAGATATTCTTAAAGGTGGCTCTTAGAGTGTTCTTCCTTAAACACAAACACAATCATACAAATATCAAGTTTAAAAATCTCGTACCTGAAGACTTCCCGTTGTTGACAAGATGGCCTCCCTCACAATCCTTACCATCGCCAATCCAGCCTTTAATTGTTGACTCTTCTGACTTCTCTTACCACATCTTTCTCTACTCTGAACAGCACCCCCTTCTTTCCTTTCCCAACCTTCTCAATATTCGTGTATGTTCAGCTGACATTGATTCCTCAGGACTGCATGGTTTCCTTATTTTTTGACTCATTTCTCTTCTTGGTCACCTCCTTAGATGTTCGACCTCTTCCCAGACTGCTTAGAGACCTCTTAAAGTCCCACGCATTTCCTTTAATCTAGCAGTTACCACACTCCTCTGTAAATGCTTGTCAACTTCTGTGTGTCTTCGGACCCAAACCTGAGGACAAAAACCTTGTTTATGTGTGACGTCAGGTCTTGGGCTTGGAATATAACAAGCTCTGGATATGTGTTTGTTGTACAACTCCTTGAGTCAATTTCTATCATGAATGAGGCTTTTGAAATTCTTAATGTTACTTCTTCTCTTTTGTTTTGCTATTTATAAGGTTTTTCATCATAGTTCACTCAGGACATCTATCTGGTGAGGGAATTATGACTTACTGTGGAAGGTATACATAGGAGAATACTGACATAATATTTATCTTCTCACAAGCAATATGTGTTGTCTATCAGTACGTGCCATGAGGGCAGAAGATACTACCTTTCAAAGGGTTTAAAGTAATCTTTTAGGTATTAACTCAATCTCCCTCAACAAACTTGCAAGGTAGATATACAGTGTAGCCTTCTGATGTCCCATGTGTCCATCCTTGTTATTTGTTCATTCACCTGTTGAGAGATAATTAGATTATTTCTAGCACTTGGTTATTATAAATAAAACTGCTATAAACATTCTTGCACAAGTCTTTTCTGGGGCCACATGTTTTCATTTCTCGAGATAAACACCTGAAGAAAGAATTGTGGGTCATAAACAAATAAATATTAAAAATAAAATTTTGTACATTAAAGCAAAAAGAATCTTAAAAAAAAAAAAAGATTCTTCTGGAACTGCCTGAGCTTTATTTTTAAGTGCCATCTACTGCATTATTTAGATTTTTTTTTTCTTGGCTGGAGATTTGTCTGACTTATGGGAATTTGGAATCGCCTCTGGCATTGCGTGTGGCAACACAATTGTACAGAAGCTTCTGTAAAAGTTTTTGTTTCCATGAATGTTGAGAACTGCCAAAAGTAAGAATTATGTACTCTGAGTGAACTCTCACATAGCTGAAGTTGGTGTCACCAGGTGACAAGCCCAGGGCTTACACAAATAAGGTAAAACAAGAGTTTTCTTTTTGTTTTTTGATTTTTTTTTTCCAGAGTGTGTCTCAAGAACCACCGAATCAAACCATCTTGGTAGCGGATTAGACACACTTTTTAACAAGCATCTTGGGGACCCTTATGACCAGAGAAATCTAGGAATCAGTGGATCAATCTAGAGCAGGGACACCCAACTCTGATTGCACATTAGGATCTCACGGAGAGCTTTCAAAATCACCATACCCTCCACACACCCAAGACCAATTGGGTCAAAATCTCTGGGCCTAGGCATCAGGCATCCAGATTCTTTAAAACTCTCCAGATGGTTATAGCAAGTACTGAGTACTCAGGGATGAGAACTCCTGATCTATTCTGTGCCATGTTTGGCCCAGTTGAGAGCCCCACTACCTGCTTCCCCAGCCTGTTGTACATTCATACGGTCCTGAGCATACTGGAGGGGACTCAGGTTGAAACATTGAGTGAGCAGAACTCCTCAGGGGCGTTGTTATACTTGCTTGCCTTAATCTCATTTCATTGTGAAAAAGCACACATCTTCAAAAGTTAATCTATACTTGGAATGGCAAAATTAAACAATATCACATTCACCTAATAAAATAATATATAAGTTGTTAACAGCAAGACAACAGACTTGTCCTAATCTCATTTCATTGTGAAAAAGCACACATCTTCAGAAGTTAATCTATACAGAGGATGGCAAAATTAAATAATATTCCATTAACCTAATAAAATAGTATAAAATTTGTTAACAACAAGACAACAAACCCAAAGTGGCATCACTAATGCGAGACCCCATGTCAACAGACTGAGGTTTCATGGAATTATCATTTTGGTTCTCCCAGAAATGGAAACTTTACACCAGTCAGTCAGGAATCACCTGATCGGTACCAGTTAGGTAATCTTACCTGATGGGTCCCTACCATCCCCTAAAGGAAGGTAACTTTGCAATAACCAACCCACTATTTGCCTAGTAGAGCTTCCTCATTCTCAATTCCTTCTGGCTATCCAAATCTTTCATTCCGTACAGCTTCTTGGACCTTCTTTCTATCTGCTAGATTGGAGGCTGTCTGATTCGAATGGATCTTTGCTCAAATGAACACTTTGGATTTCAAATATTCCTCCATTTATCTTTTAACAATGTCAAGTCAGGAAAGGAAAAAAAAATGACAAGTCATCTAGGTAGTCCTTGTTAACCCTTAAAATAAAACTGCCAGGTCTTTTACCAGGAAAAGTGGGCTTATTCAGGAATAATCAGAGAATTGCAGTCCAGGACAAGTAAGCTAGCCAAGAGGGCAAGTTCACAGAACAAAGGAGAGGAACTCTAGTTTATAAATGAAAGGGAGGAAGTTGAGAAGGTTGTTAGAAGCAAAAAGCCCATAGTGTGAACTGAAAGTTCAAAGCATAGGGGCTTCTCACTGACCCAGGTGTGACTGTTTCTCATTGGTTGATTGTCGTCAGGGAAGGAGGAAAGCCTTTCTTCCTCCTGCAGGCACGGAAAAGCAGTACGCACCTGCACTGTCCATCTCTTGCTGTTGGGTCTGTAATTGATATAGAGTGGTAGGACATAAGAGCTCCCCCTGCTGGCCTCCGACTCTATTTTTGTGAGGTTTCCCTTTATTAATTTTTACATCGTTTCCTGTCCTAATTTTTTCCATGAATCAACTTGAATATTGTTGTGAAACCAAAGAAACAGAATCTGAATATATGCCACATAAAGATCTCCTTCCTTGGAAGCAAGTTAAAGGCATGTCGTTTCAGCTCTCCTGACAATACTGTTTACCTTAAAATGATGAAATTTCAAAAAACTAAAACAGAATAAAGAAATACATGATGAACTATTCTAATGCACTACCGTGCAGTGGCTTAATTAATGAACATGTATTATATAAAACTCACATTTCAGGAATGCATACATTTTAGAAAATGAAATTCACTTTTTGGGAAAACTTGCTAGGATATTCCTTTAGAATTTACTTTGATAAAACGTACTTGATAAAGTACATTTCTGCTACACATGATTGGATTTCTATTTTAATGCTAGCCTTCCATTTTTTACATTTGCTAACAGTGACCATATACGACCACCCAAAAAGCAACTTAAAGTCTATTTCTATTTTACACTTCTAAATGCAACTTTCTCTACCTGTAATGCCCACATTATAACAGCCTTCCCCCAAGGAAGTGGATTTTATTCTTCAAGGAAATCATTTGATGGAGGGCATCCAGAAAAATACATGAGTCAATTAAAGCCACATAATTCCAGCATGCTAAATAAAAGGGGACAGAATTTGTCACCCCAAAAGGGGCCTTTTGGTGTAAAGATTACTTCTTGGCTGATTATTTCTTAAAAACAGTAAACACCAGAGAAGCTCTGAAACCAGGAGAAGTTATTCTTTTGTAAAACGAATTTACATTAATGAGGAAAATTTCCATTTGTAAGGGTGCCTCCTTTTCTGTGCAGGGAAGAGAATGACTAAATTTGTAGAAACTCTTACTAATGGGGAAGGCAAAGACTTAATCTGACTAACAACCATACCCTTGTTGACTGTACTTTGCCTGAAAACCTGGCTCTCCCTACCACCTCCCACAACAACATCTTTTTTTTTTCTTTTTTGTCTTTACCTGGAGATGGTTAATTCAAGTGATGGCTTGGCTTAGGCCATTTCTTGAGTTATTCTTTTTTTTTTTTTTTTAATACAGGAGGTATACATGTTATTAACCATGTGTTTTTTTCCCCCGTTAATCTCTTGTTTATTATAAAGGGGTCTCAGCCAAGAAACTAGAAGGATAGAGGAAAAACTTTTTTTTTCTCTCTCTCTCCAAATAAACTGACATTTGCTTTAGTGAAGAAAAGGTTTTGATTATCCAGGTAAGAAACTTTGGTCTTTACTACCTAAATTTAATTACTTGAGTAACCAGATACAACGTGTTGAAGTAAGAAGTAATTTGATTTTATTCTTGGAGGGCTTTGGTTGTCTCCATTTTGACCTCAAGCTTTCTAGTTGGGTTCTTCTTTCCAGCTTGTCTCTAGGCTCAGTTGGAAGACCTTGAAGGCAACTGAGATATCCCCTTCAGCATAAGGACTGCCCCGAGCCAGCAAGAACCCCCACCCATGACTGACTCCAAGACAATGATGGATTTGACCTTCACTGCCCACCTGCATGTACCCACTCACCTCACGTTCTTCTATTTTCAGCACTTTGGAGGCTGAGATGTTAGTCTGTTGTCTTCCTACCAGCACTGGCCTCACTGAAATAAATTCCTTTCCTGTTTCACCACTACTCATTTCTCTGTCCTTCTGATTTTGTCAGTGAGGCGTGCCAGACCTCATCTGTTTGGGATGCTCAGAGCCGATCGCTCCTACACCCCTGTACCCCAACTACACTGTGATCCAGAGAATTGGTCACACTGAAGAAAAACCCCCTTTTCTTTGTCTTCTCCAAATGGGTTTGGATTGCTGTTAACAAAGAGGCCAGTCACCAGTACATGGTGACTCTCCTGATTAAAATCATGTTAATCATGTTAAAACTTTGAATAAATCATTCTCTTTGTCTCAAAATTCCCATCATACACAAGGACTTTGAACTAAACGTAAAAGAATAGTTTGATTGGCACAGAGTATAAGCCATCTTTCAAAGAGCCTGGCCACCCCCCCTTCCATCTGTCCCCATGCCAATCATGTCTTTTTGGAATTCCACAGGCTGTAGCCTTTGCTATGTGCCCTTTAAGCAACCCCAGTCCATCCACCACGCTGTTGGCCTTCCGCCATCCTTTCTAACACACTTAAAACAAACTATAATTGACATTTGCTTGGCTGGGAGTCCGTTTATCTTCTTGCTACCCTTCCCAGTTGCCTTAACCATCAGGTGCCTTAACAGTTGGCAAATGGAGACGGCAGGTCTGATAGGTCACAGAAGATCTGTTGGATGAATATTTTCCTCTAGGAAAGAGTGAAAGTGAAATCCCATCCTGACCCACCCTCTTTCCAAAACAATAAACATTTCCTGGCTGCTGTGATTCCCCTAATCATTTAAAACAGTACAGTTGTTATGGAATGGGCAGCTGAAATTCATACTTGCCCAGACCATCTGTTCTAGTATTCAGAACTTTAAGATTACCTAAGCGACTATGGTTCACTTAGTAAAAGAGGGTGGGTTCCATCAGGGGATGTTAGAACACTGTGTCACAGAAGAACAGAATTCAGAGACTCTGGAGGGACTATTTTCGTCGTCGTTTTATTTAGCAAAAGTGACCATCATTGGAAAAAATAAGACATTTCCTTAAATACATAGGTAATACATGAATGAACCTGTTTCCAAATTTACAGCTCATGTGAAGTTGTTGATAGTCATGAGATACGGTGGTTGAGGAAAGCCAAGTAGCTTGACTCCTCTACTTTCTTGAGACATATTTTCCATTGTGGAGAGGAATCTCAAGTCGAAAAGGTCAGATAAAGGGAACAATTTACACATCATAAATGTCATGAAGTAGGTAGTCCTGAAATACTGAGACAGTGGATGTGAGGATGTTTTTATTAAGTGAAAATACTCACATAGATTTTAATTGTAATTTTTCCACTGTATTTCTGGCCTGAGACATTACAAATAATGAAGTTACTTTTAATGTTGTTTCGAGAAACTTGACCACAAGAAAAAAAAACTTCTGGTTTTGTTTAAGGCCAGTAGAGGAGAAGTTAAAACTTTATGCAGGATTCATACAACCCTTCCGTTATCTATAAACAATACAGATATTACAGGCTATAGCCCTTCCTTGGACAAGGTAAATTATTTTGATGTGATCTCGTATCAAGGAAATATGTCCGTTAGTTCAGTCAAACTTCCAGTATAAGAATAGAAGCCAGGGGAGGGATTACAAGTAATAGAGCAACAGTTGGTTATAATATAGGAAGAATTTTCAATCATGAAACACCCCTAAATGGGATTTTCTGCCTCTTCAAGTAGGAAACAAATCAAATCTAATCTGGAAGTATGAGAAAAGGAGACTGTGACTCCCTAAATGAGATATGTACTTTGGGTGTGGAATTTGACTGGCTGGCCTTTGTGATTCCAGAGTGTTGAACAAATCGTAACTCAAAATTATTGAACTGTGGACATTTGTGGTATGTGCCAAAATAGGTTCATGAAAGGCAAGCAGTTTCCTTTTTCTCTTTATCACTGAGAAAAATCTATTGGTTGATTTACGTCCCTGCATATTTTTTAATGGAAAAAAAACGTGGTCCTATAGAGTTGACAATTTAGTGAGTAAATTGGGGGCAGAAGGAAAGAGATTGGAAAAGTTGAACAACGTATTATGAAATAATCTTCCAGTGCTTGTGACTTTTGTTTTTTTTATTTTGTGATTCAAGCATTTGTGAAATGAGAAGTAGTTTAGAGTGTAATTTAGAAGAAGAATGTTTGGGGGGTGCCTGGGTGGCTCAGTAAGTTAAGCATCCAACTCCTGGTTTCAAGTCAGGTGACGATCTTGAGGTTCTGAGATCCAACCCCTCAGTGGGCTCCTTGCCCAAGACAAGTCAACTTGTCCTTCTCCCTCTGCCTCTGCCCTTTCCCCCATTCACTCTCTCTCTCTCTCTCAAATAAGTAAATAAGTAAAATCGAAAACAAAACAAAACAAACAAAATAAAACAAAAAAAAAGAAAGAAAGAAAAGCAAATGTTTTCACCCTCCTACAAAGGCCAGTACTCAGCAGCAGATCAACTGTAGGGATTCATAGGACTAAGTAGGTCACTAAGCAGATTCTCCAGTAGCTCTTATGTTCATGGAAATTGCAGTTCCTAGGAAAAATTAAAGGATTAATAGAAATGTTAAAGACAGGTAATGTGTAAGAGACACATTCTCTACCATTTCCCTCTGACATTTTTATTAGCATTCCTTCATTTTGTTGGAGGTGATGATGACCTACCTTAAAAACTACATTTCCCAGACTCACTTACGGTTGGAGGGGGCCATGAGATTAAGCGTTAGCGATTGAAGAAAAATTCCTCCCTTGAATGAGGGTTTCCAGCAAGCTCCATAATAGGACTGACTCCATGACAAATTCTTCTTTCTTTTTCTCTTTGCTCTTCCCTTTTTGGGGTACAGTCGCCAATTTGAGAAGACAAGAAATGATACAACAGGAACTAGAAGGACACTGAATTTTTATTTATTTTATTTTTATTTTTTTAACTTTTTAACAATTTTATTTATTTATTTGACAGAGAGAGAGGTCACAAGTAGACAGAGAGGCAGGCAGAGAGAAAGAGGGAAGCAGGCTCCCTGCTGAGCAGAGAGCCCAATGTGGGGCTCGATCCCAGGACCCTGAGATCATGACCTGAGCCAAAGGCAGAGGCTTAACCCACTGAGCCACACAGGAGCCCCAAGGACACTGAATTTATAATAGCATTACATGCTTGCTAGACCATCCCTGGGTAACCTCTTCTAGACTTCTATTTGAGGGAAAAAATAAACTCTTATTTATATAAGCCAGTTTTTCAGTGTTCTATTTCTATTGGCTGAAAGTGATTTCTGACAGATAGCACAAGACCTCTTGTCTTGAACTCCCTGAAATGTGTTTCATTTATTTTTCTGCTTGTGGGGATCAGCGTTCATATTTTCTCTAACTGTTCTCCATCCTCTGTTATAGGGAGAAAACATTTCTCAGTAATTCAGCTTACCCCAGAGAATGCATTCAATAACAAATTCATGAGAAAGACAAGAAGAAAAGACTTTCGAAGGCACGTAGGGAAATCAAAGAGGAGAAGGTCTTGAACACTTTTTTGCTCTGATTTTAATAGAACCAAAACATTTCCCTATGTCTTGAAAACAGTGTGGCCATCTCAGTTTCTCATATGGTAAATCTCTGCTCGGGAAAATATTATCCAGCATTCTGAAAATCTGCTACTGGCTTAAAGAACTTCATTGTAGGGAATTCTCTTCATTCTCTTGGTTCATTTTTTTCATTATCCCTTTCTATTCACCCAACACTTACATGCCATAAAAGTGTACTATGTAACTTATGTTGTATTATAGAGGAATCCATAAGAAAATACACAAAAAATGCCATTCACTTGGAAGATGTCATGAATCTCTACAGTAAAGCCTATGTAGTACTTTGTAAAATAAAGATGGTAAATAATTTTAAAAAGTTGAATTGCTTGGTCTGTATTTACAAGTTACTCATGACAAAAGAAAAATTCTGCATTTCGTTATCTGAAGAATCACCTGCTGAAATGCAGCTTAAGGAGAAGATTGAATTCAAATAGTTCAAGAAGACAAATGATCCTGCCCTGCCCTCCCACCACCAAACAAAGAAAACAAAACAAACAAGAAAAAAAAAAAAAAGCAAAAACCAAAAACAAAAACTAAGCACACAAAAATAAAAGGGGCACCTGGGTGGCTCAGTCGGTGGAGCCTCTGCCTTCAGCTCAGGTCATGATCCCAGGGTCCTGGGATGGAGTCCCACATCCGAGTCCTTGCTCAGCAGGGAGCCTGCTTCTCCCTCTGTTTTCCGTCTGCCTACCGCTCCCCCTGCTTCTGCTCTCTCTGTCTCTCTGACAAATAAATAAATAAAACCTTAAAAAAAAAATAGACCTAAATATTCAGTAGAGGTATTATTTGACCATAAACTTGTCCAAAAGCTTGATCAAGGGCTAAGCAAAAGCTTTTGAGGTCATATAATAAATTTCATACTAATGACTGAGACTTACTGACATTTTAGTAATGGCTTGACATATTCTATATCAATTATGTTTTCCCGCTTAATAATAGACAGTAATATTGTCAGTATATCTTGTTCTTGTGAATCAACTTCCAGAGAGTAATATATAAGAGTAGGTAACAGTTTTAAAAGCCTGAACAACATACCACCCAAGGAAGAGCTACTGGGCTGGGGAGGGTCAGAAATCATGGCACATTAGATCATGTGGAGGGAAATAATGAGTTCAGAACATTCACAATCAGTGTCCAGATCATAACCCAATTCTACTTAATCCAATAAAAGCAGCTGATCTCTAAGTAACCACAGACTCCATCAACTTCAAATATCTTTGAGACGTGCGAATCTTCCTGGTGATAATATTTTGGAAAGGGTTACCTTGACACTGGCCCAAGGAACCACAGTGCTTTTCTAAAAATGGCTATCGTAGTTCTCTCTAAGTAGTTCCAGGCAAAAATATATAACCTAGACTTTTCAAATATACCATAGAAGATCCCCCCTGGACTTTCTGGCTTACATGCTGGGACTCTGAATGGTTGAACAAAAAGTTCATATCCATTTTCTTGATTCATTGGAAAAATTGTCTCCTCGTGGTTAACATATTTACAAAGGCACAGATTAGGACCATTTGTCTTGGCTTCACCTGTTGACATTGATCTATAAGCTGTTCTAGCACTCAACTACATAAAAGATTTACGCTTTCTTTCCATTGGAAAACATTCTTTGAAATCCACACATTTTTAGGATCTGCTATAAAGACTCTTTTTTGTGCCATTTATAGAGACACAAATCCAAGCACTGAATATTTCAGGCATGAAATAACAATAATAGAAAAATATTATTCTGATCCAATCATTAACATTTTTAATTGTTTAGACAGTTGGATTAGCATACCATTAGCATAGGCTGTTTTTAGAGTCTCGAAATTAAACTATGAATAACAACAATAATAGTAACAATATCCTAAAGACAAATATATAGAGATTGAATTTCAAGGTTTTGGCAAGAGGAAACTTCAAAATAGTTTAGTCAAGACTATTTCAGTCCATGATTTTAGTTATGATTGTGTGTAAAAAATTACATATGTTTTGCATATATTTTATCAATAAACATAATCAATTCAATAATGGAACAGATATTTTGCTAAATACCATGGGAATATAATAAGATACTTGCCTCCAAGGAGGTCATAGGACAGCCAAGTTTAATGACTAAGCAGGGGATAAAGTTAAGTAGTGTAATCGTGGCTGAAGAACAAAACAAAACAGCCTATGGATCATACCTACAAAACCAGAATTCTTGTTTGTCTTCTAAAGTGGCTCTAGAGACTAATCCAGAAGAAGAATTCTAAAAATTGTTTGAATGATGACAGAGCCCTTGGAAAAATGGAAACATCCAGGAGATCTTGATTTAAGATCTTTTTTATGCTGACCATGTAAGGGCAACTTACTTCAATTTTCTAAGTCTGATTTTTCCCATTAAAAAAAAACAAAGATGTAAGAATACATCATTAATTAATATGCTTTCGAGACCCCTTCAGATAATTGATTTATGATCATTTGGAGACAGGTTCTAGGTGTTCGAGAAAAAAAACTCAGTGGTAAAGACTAATAAACTATCTTTAATACTAAGTTGCTTTCTGTGTTGAGATAATTCTCTTGTATCAGCATATCAGTGTGTGTGTGTGCGTGCATAAGTTGATGCTAACTTGGGCCCCATCAACAGATGATAATAATTGGCTGCTTCCACTTCATCTCTAACTTTCCACTGCTGAAAACTCCCACGTTAAGAATCAGAGGGAGAATAATTGAAAACCTATTAGCACCTTACCCTGGTTAAGCTCTCTAGGCCATTGAAGTAGAAAACATGTTCAAAGGGCCTGGGCTTGAAATGGTGTGGGAAGAAACAGACAAAGGGCATCTGTGATTCCCATCTCATTAATCACCACTGAGCCCATCTTTGTAGTCTATGTTTTAATAAGAATCCAAGTCAACAAACTAAGAAACTGACAAACCCAGTGAAATTAGCTGGTGAAGTCCAATACGTATTTTTTTCTGAGATCCTTCACTTTTCCACATGAAGGCACTTTGTCTACTTAAAGAGTGTACAAGCATGAATGGTACAAAAGAGAGAGATTGATAGATATGATTTATTACACTTTATAGAGGAAATATTTTCTAGGACAGCAATTCAGATCCTGCAGTAAACACCATAAGTCAAAGACACCATAATCCTGTTTCAAAACTGTCCTTATGGCCCAATGACCGACTGAATATTGTAGGGTGAATTAATTGCTTCCACAGGTGCTACCTTTCATCTGTTCTCATCCTGTGCTCACACAGGCATCCTCACATAGTTCAAATGTGAGCAGGAAAAAATATATTGTAGACTCATCTGTGAAAAGATAAACACAGCAGATTTCCCTTCAATGGAACCACTTTTCTTGGATGTCTGTGGGCATCAATGAATGCACATTTGATTAAATATCAGATTTCTGGGAAATATCACTCAACTAATAGAAATCTAAGTAACTGGCATTTCAAAGATAGGGAGTGTGTCTACTCCGTGGAGAAACAGAGACCCTCGATGGAACCATCATCAAACTAGCAGCATCTTACTGGGTAGCATTATCAAGATAATTTTATATGAAAGGAAGGAACTACTCATTTTATTAAGCAAATAACAATTTTCCCATTTAAAAGGGATGCACATTTTCTGATTTGCCCATCTACACTGATGTTATTTTAGTTTTGTTAAGGTCTGAAGCACCACCCACCATCTACATCCTATGACTCAGACTAGTACCAAGTGTGCCCTCTCTTGGTAATTGATTAACACAGTTAACGCTTCAGGTTTAATTTATAAGAAGGGAAGGAAAGCAGAACATTGTAATATTCTTTATGAACTCATTTCCTGTGATGAAATATGTACGTCCTACTAAGTGACATGATGGGGAAAAACAAGGATCTCTGAGATTTTAGTGATGGACCTTGGTCCTGATAACAAACATGTTCAAAAGTTTCACGCATTTTTGGACAAACACGTACAAATGGCTGGGCTGTTGTTAAAAACCCAACTGCTGTCATGCATGTTTAAGAAGAGGATGAAAAAAATTAAAGATACATCACTTTTAATGGCCTCCCCAATGGCTTAGAAGAAGACATTTTTCTATTTTTCTTTTCCCCAAAGGGAAGTTT
Source organism: Enhydra lutris kenyoni (assembly GCF_002288905.1). Classification (NCBI taxonomy): domain Eukaryota; kingdom Metazoa; phylum Chordata; class Mammalia; order Carnivora; family Mustelidae; genus Enhydra; species Enhydra lutris. The sequence continues at coordinate 3,432,817 of NW_019154141.1, read as the reverse complement.
CCTTACTGGCCATGCATAAACTCTTCCGAATTTCTTACTGCTTTAATCAATCTTTATTCTCCATGACAACTCTCCTTGACCTTTGGAGAATGGAATGGATCCTGATGCTCTTGAAGTTTACTGTAGAAATTATAATATTCATATTTTGCATCTTTTCCACAGACATGTATCTGTCCCCAAGAGAAAATGCAAAGAACAGTGCCATCTTCCCAATGATTTTTCACTCCAGAGTTTTCATGCAATCTAACGTGCATCAAATGCAGCCTTCTGTATCAGAATAATGCATTGTTATTACGATATCTAAGACAGATATTATAAAATCAACTTGAACAAAATGGCAAGTCAGAGCATGAGAGTTGGCAAAGATAGGATTCTAAGAGACGATGTTCCCATGTCTCCTTTTCCCTTACACAACACATCTTAGTTTTAGCAGATAAATTTAAAAAGAAACTGGTGGGCAAGAGTATATGGCAGGGAATAAGAAGGAAGATATTTAGACCTCTGTGTCTGGCATCTATTTTAAGTGTGATATGATACCATTTCTGCTCTAAAACTGCTCTAAGTTGCTCTAAAGTCTCTGAGTTTTACTCCATAAAGAAGAAAAATATTTAGTTCAGACCTACAAAATCTAACTTCACAAAACAAGTCTAAGTTTTTCCTTTAGTGCTATTTCAGTGGTCTCTTCGATTTATGGGAAACAAGGTGATTTTGTTTGTCTTAGATTTCATAACACATTCAATCCTCTGTTTGCAAAGGTTTGTTGTAAAATAACATATTTCAATGATATCGCTTACTAAAAGTGATTTCCAATTCAGTTTCATCAATATTGAATGAGACTCTAATGGGAGGTTTACTGGTGACAATATGTTCTCATACCAAGAACTTATATAGGTATATAAGTGTGTGTGTGTGTGTGTGTGTGTGTGTGTATGTACGCATAGATATATGCATATATATGCATATATCTATATCTATATCTATATCTATACCTATATATTTCCTGACTTCTAGGAATACATAGTCTACTGGAGATTGGAAACATATATGGTCTCTCAATCATAATGCAATACATGTCATATTATAGCTATAAAAACAAAATGCCTTGAAAGAAGAATCGTGTGCTACTAATACTCACCAGGAGTATTAGAGAAAGCCTCAGGAGAGGGGATATAGGAGTGGAACCATACAGCGTGGATGAGAATCCAAAATACATTCGCAGACATTTTGAGAAAAAGAAGAGCTTGAAATACCATGGCATGTTCATGAAATAGAAAATAGCTTGATATGGTTGAAACAATAGGAGATAAGCTTGTAAATAGGTAGGCATGCCAATTGTGGAGGGTGCTGAACGTATATTAAAGATTTGTGTCTGATCTTGTTGATTATAGAAGCTATTTTTCTGATATAAATATGTACAGTTACATACATTATGTGAGAAATTGAATTGATGCCAGCCAAGTTCTTTTTTTCACTACGTCAAATTATGTTACCTTAAATTATGTTATTGAGTAGCAAAGCCACCATTCAAATCTAGGCATTCTGATTTATCTAAAAATGAATTATTTGAATGACATTATAATAACATAGATGAGATGTGATATCTGTATATGTATATGTATTTGTATGTGCTTGTGGGTGTTAGGTTAGACCAAAAGCTCTTTTTTCCATTCGTTCTAAGAGAATTCTTAAACTTCAGTGTGCAGACAGAGTTTATTAAAGATCACATTCCTGATCAATTCCAGAGATTCTTACTCTGTAGATCTGGGACAAGTTTTGTGACTCTCCATTTTATCCAAGTGCCAGGCAATTCTGGACCAGAGCTTCTATGAGTCACTTTTTGAGAAATCAGATTTTTAAGACTCCAACAATATGATGCTATGAGTAGTGATACAAATAAAATATTTGTGTTAATTGAAATATACCCCATGAAGACTCATCTGAGACTGTTACATAGTTTTTTTAGCTGTCATATGCTTTGACATAACAAAATTGTAATTCTTAACAATTTTGTAGCATAAAGAGGTAGTTCTTCCTTTATTTTATGAACTCCTGCTTCCCTACAGCCTTCTGTAACCCACAGTAATACCACCTAGTGAGTTTTAAATAATTCTTCAGGATTGCAAAGTATTGATCATCCATCCCCAGAAAGATAATATTGTTGGTTGAAGGCTTAGACAGATGACTATGGTTTACTTTTCTTTCAGAATTAAAGATACCCTAAACCTGATTCAATTTGCTTGGACTTTGTTTCCTCATAGAACAGGGTTGTTTTCCTCCCTCCCTAACAAGAGTTAAATTTGCCATGGTAGCTATATGGTTACTTTGGCCAGAGGGCTATTTGTCTAATATTTCAAAAATGATTAGAGAAGCATTTCTAAAGATTATAGTTGCTGAATCTTGGAATCATGCACGCATTTCTTGCATATAGATCTTGCAATGTGATAGGTTGGTTCTTCTTATATCAGCTTATAAAACTGAGAAAATAAAATCATAAAAATCTAAAATTATAATGCATGCACATTTGCTTTCTTACAATACTTCCAGCATTTTTGGAGGAGTTAATAACTACCATTATCACCAAAGTGCAGACAACCTCAATTATGTGACAATGCATTTATCAAGCTAGTGGCTGTCCCCGTGATTCTGCAATTTGTAAAATAACATACTGAGTGTCATGGTCAAATAGAATTGCCCAAAGTGGAAAATGGATGGAAATTAAAAAGTGGGTGTCTTTAACAAACAAGTGACTTATGTGGTTTCATTCCACATATTCCAATAGTCAAAAATCACAAAGAGTTGTTTAATTTGTTTTTAATTTTCCTCCAATTCAATCTGTTCTTGATTTTCTTCCTGTTGAAGCTGAATGTAATTACATATGAAAAATGCTTCCAAAAAATATAGCACTGGCAATATTTTGAATTGCATATTTCTGTCGGCAACACAGTAAGTAAGCTGTATGACAGGTATAGAGGCAGTGAAATAATTTACCCAGAAAAGCTCGCGCTGTGAGTCATTTATTTATTTGTTCATTCAGCCAAAGGTAAGCTTAAGTGTTTTCTATGTATAAGATGTAAACATGGATAAAACATGATCCCATGCAGTGGTAGAGATCTTATGCACTTGGGAGTAATTAGCAGAAAAAAGGCACCAAATCTAGCCTTGATGGGAAGGGGCAATCAATTCCGGACACACCTAACGGAGGGTCTATCTTGAGTGCATCAGAGAACATGCTGGGAGCTGTCCAGCCTCACAGTAAAGGGGAGATTACTCCTGGTTCTCTTGGCGCGGTGGACAGCCCAAGAAATTGCACCCAGATAAGTCAAATGCTTTCAAAGAAATGTAAGAAATTCTGTGTTGCTAAAGCTTAAAATATCAAGAAAGATTGGCAAGGATACTGGAGCTGTTAGCAGTGGCTTACTTGCAAAGGAATTAGCAAATACAGTTCCTGAAAGGGAAATTGAAGGTTAAAAGAACTTGTATAGAGAAGGCTGGATGGTGGAAAACCTTAAAGGGAAAGTGGTACAGATTTGAGCTAAACAGAGTGATAGTTGTTCTGGCATCTTTAAAGTAACCAATAGGAACTAATTTGTCAGCTTACGGTACAAATACTATTCAATACTTTGTTGTTCAGTGGAACTTCCCACTTGATAGAAAGACTTGCCCCCTTGGAGTTTCCCCCTATTATTTAAGGAGAAGAGGCTAAAAAAACCTTTCTAGTTATGAAATAAATAAGTCACGGGGGTGAAAAGTACAGCATGGAGAATATAGCCAATAATATTGTGATAACATTGTATGGTGAGTACATTTACCATGGTGAGCATAGCTTAATGTAAAAAATTGTTGAATCGCTATGTTGCACACCTGAAACTAATGGGACATTGGACATCAACTATACTTCAATGCAAAAATAATAAATTTAAAAATGAGACTGTGTATACACATATGTATGTATAAATCATTCTCTCTCTCTGTTTCTACAGGGTTTCTGTCATCTCAATGTGTTTGAGAACTTCAAGACTTTATCTAAAAGGAATTATTTGTAGTTCCAAATCACGAATGAAGATCAAACAGAAAGATCTGCAAAGTCAAACCTATTTGTGGTGATTTTGCTTTAGTTAATAACCCAGGCTTGCCCTTGCTGACGTATAACCTTGTGAGAATAGTAATAAGGCTCACACAGTTTTTCAAAATGACAGTCTTTGGTTCATATGTTAATGCTCATCCTTCTGTTTTCCTTGTCACTCTGTTAGCCAGAATGGAGGGCTTCAGAGGAGCTTCCAGGCTCAGCTATAAACTGTTGAAACCAATGCTTCCAAACACAGCCATGCACTATGCCAAGAGTAGCCAGCAAAGCTTCAACTTTGGTCTAAGTCTTGGAGAACCAGCTCTGAATCCCTCCCTTCTGTGGGCTCCTCATTAAACCGTGTTATTTTTTTTTCCTCTACCAGCAGCTCTCTCAAACAGGGCCACCCCTTCAGGCTCCCCTACCTAAAAATTTTAGGAAGTCAGAATTAGAAACTCAGCGACATAGCTTCCAGAAGGCCCTAGGATCCTCACACCCCTCTACTTGTCTCCAGGTCAAGGCAAACTAAAGAACGTATCAATCAAATCTTACTCTTCTCGTAGTATATTTGGTGCTTATATGTGACATGACACAGAAAAGATACAGCCTTTAAAAATGGTATTTGATTTTGGTCCAAATTTGTGGATCGCTCTACCCACTACTAACAACTATAACAATATGTGTAATTTTACTTTTAGCAGTGTGAAGAAGACAGAGAACAGATATAAATAACTCAACAGAGAAAATTACAGCTACAATATCCCTTCCCTTTTTCCATATACCATAACCTCGTTGCAGGAGTGAAACCCCATTATACCCACACTCAGGAAGAGAGGATTCTCTACTTTGAGGAAGGAATATTCAGGACCACCTGAGAATTCTGCCCACTATGATGCTAAATATTTATCTATAGCTTTATCTCTGTCTGTTTTTGAAGATTACCAATTGGTTTCCTTCCAGAAGAAAATGAGATAACTTGTACTGTTTGCCTGACCTCTCTCATTCCAATACTTGTAATAATTTTAATTCATTAGTTTTTTTTAATGTTACCTTTATTACTTAGCCATTATGCTGCAGTTTTTGGCCTAAGTTCTACAGTTAAATGGAATTAGTGCTTACCAGTAGACTTTTCACCCAATTTTTCTTTGCTTCTAATTTCTTTATCTTTTGGTGGGGCTGTGCAGAGAGAGAGAATCTTAAGCAGGCTCCACTTCTAGCACAGAACCCTACTCTCACAACCCTGAGATTATGACTTGAGCCAAAATCTGGAGTCAGTTACTAAACCCTCTAAGCCATCCAGCTTACATTAGAAATTAAAGATTAGAAATTAAAGATTAACTTCTTTATCTTGGTCTCTTGGTTGGGTGGATATAAACATCATATTTGAAAGGGTGACTATTTCACTCTCCTTCTTCATAAATGACACTTCTCCTGGTTAGAATACTCTTAGTCATACCTTACTCTCTTTTGACTTTGTAGACCATAATCTAATGACCTCTAGTGTTGAAATTTGTGGGGTCATCAAAAGCTCAAGATATTGATCTTGTGGATGGCTGGCTCTATTTGTGTTAAAACCTAAACTATTCTCTCTTTGCCAAAATTGTTCTAAAACTTAACCACAATACATTCGAATGCTAATTACCTTATATATATATTTTTTTCTTTTCCTAATACATAGAATGAAATGTGTCGTTCTTATCTTAGAGTTCATTTTCTCCTTGGTTTCAGAGACGATTGCTAAAAAAGATATCCAGAATAGCTTCTTCTGTTGCATTTGTTGGATGCTTTGTATTAAGGATGTCAAGCATCCTTACACTCTATTGCTTTGTCCATTCTGCAGTACATTTACAACAGAACATTGGGTTAGGTTCTGTTTTGTTTTGTTTTACTTTCATTCTGTTTTCTAAGGACATGGGGGTAGGTGTAGAGGGAGAGCCTCTGAAACTGCGTGAGTATTTGCTCAGGGACACTGGTTCTAGTCTTTATCCTGAAGCCTGAACATCCCGTGACAAGACCCATTGCAAACAGTCAAGATTGCATTCCATTCTTTTCAGTTGTGATTCATTGTCCCCAGGCAGGACAGTTCCATAACTACATGGTAAGTCCTGACAGCGTTTCTGGCCACTGCTGCAGGCTAGTGATAAAAGATAGGGTGAATCTACTTAGAAAATTTCTCTTAGATTTCCTCTAGGCTGCCAATTTGCACCTTTCTCTCGCTCTCATCTTGTCTCCTTCCTCTGAACCAAAATGCTAAATGAAACATGTCGGTGTTTTCTCTCCTCTCTACTGGGTCTGGAATTTAGGAAGCTATGGTAAGAAGTGTCAAACTCTTCTATTGTTTTCTTTGGCCCCTCATTTTGCAAGATGTGTTTGTGTGCTTTTTCTTATTAGCTGCTGGCATGTTGCTGATCTCTGTTCCCATCTTTAAGTGACTTCAATTCATGTCAGTGGGTCTTGGAGGCTGCGATACACCACCATCTTCAATGGTTGTTTTTTGTTTGTTTGTTTTTTGTTTTCTGTTTGTTTTTTTTTTAAGATTTTATTTATTTGACAGAGAGATCACAAGCAGGCAGAGAGGCAGGCAGAGAGAGAGGGGGAAGCAGGCTCCCTGCTGAGCAGAGAGCCCGATGTGGGGCTCGATCCCAGGACCCTGAGATCATGACCTAGCCGAAGGCAGAGGCTTAACCCACTGAGCCACCCAGGTGCCCCACAATGGTTGGTTTTTATGATACACTCTTCATTTTCAAAATGTTCCAAACATCCTTACTGGAGTAGAGGGGAGCTTGCTGATTTTTGATACCATTTTCTTTCTAAATATCCAAGGAAGTGCACATCGAAGGCCATGCTTCCTGTTGATCCGTGCTTATTGCATTTAAGTTTCTAATTTTCTGACCCTCTTATCCAAGTCTCTCCCACTCACTAGATGGGAGCTCCCTCCATTCTGTAAGCTCCATAAAGTAAGGGATATTGGCACAGAGCCTAGCATGGAATAATCACCCAATAAGTAGTGGCCAGAAGAAATAACACATGAGTCCTTGTGAGTCCTTGTCATCAAAAATAAATATGATATTTAAAGTATAAGTTGAAGAGCAGTATGCTTTCATTGTTAGGCTTATATAAGAACTTTTAAAAATATTGTCCCACTTTGTTGCGCTAAAAGAAACGTCAAGTTAAAACTAAGCATATCTTTCTGAAAGTTGAATAATCAGCTATGATGCTAATTTACATTATCTCCTCAAGACACCTGACAATAATTACCTTGGTGATAAATTTGGCCAAAAGAAATTGCTCCATTATCTGGAATTTAGGCAACTGATAAAGAATTAAATGCATTTAAATAGAGGATTTATTCTTGAACATCCTATACTTGGACCACTGAAGCGCCCATACCTCGTGACAAATCAGCACACCGCACCCAAAGCAGGGAAGGGTTTATTAGTGATCCTTTAACCAATACAAGGTTTTTAAACCTATCCCTTCCTACCCAATAAGACGTTTACTAATATAAATGATAGATGGCTGAGTTAGTTCCACTCATGGTATTAACATTTTTGTTTATTTTTTATTTTCTTAAAGAGTGTATATATTTGTTTACGAGATATTGGGAGAACACAAAGGGGGAGGGGAAGAAGGAGAGGGTCGAGCAGGGAGCATTTATATTTATTTTTAAAATTTATTTATTTATATGGGTATTTAAAAGGTATATGTCAAACACCTATTAATATAAGGGAATGAACTGAGCATGGAAGTAATTTAAAAAGATGAGCAACACATAGCCCCTTCCCCAAAAATGTGCAGCGTTAAGAATAACTTTCAAGGGGCACCTGGGTGGCTGAGTAGGTTAAGCCTCTGCCTTCAGCTCAGGTCATGATCTCGGGGTCCTGGGATTGAGCCCTGCATCAGGCTCTCTGCTTAGCGGGGAGCCTGCTCCCCACCCCACCCCCCTGCTCTCTGCCTGCCTCTCTTCCTATTTGTGATCTCTGTCAAATAAATAAATAAATCTTAAAAAAAAAGATAAACTTCAAATAGCTCCATGTAGAATATAATAAACACCATAAGAGTTCAAGTTTGTATGAAAAGGTCACACTGGGGAAGCACCATGGTCTAGTAAAAAGATCAAGGACGTGGGGATCAGAGAGGTCTGATTGTCCTGCTGACTCCATACACATGTGTGGCCTTGGTAAGTCTGTTCACAGATGACTTTATGGTCACTATAACCATGCACTTTATTCTTCTTCCTTGAGCAATGTTGAAGAGAAATAGAGTACTTCTGGGATAATGCTGGTCCATGCTTCCCTCAGAGCGATGGTTCCAAATTCAAAGCAGCGAACATCATTGCTCTGAATCCTTCCATGGTTGCCCATCTTCAGATGGAGACCACACAAGTTAGGATACCAAAATCTCTTCATCATTCAGTTCCTGACTGTCTCTTGAACCTCATCTCCAAGCAGTCTCTATTTGTTCCTCTCGATAAAAGATGAACTAGCCTGTCTGAACGTCTTCAAACACATCACGAACCTTCAACCTTTGCATATGCTACGTCTTCTGTTGAAAATGTTCCCCAGTCTAACAACCGGGCAAACACTGTGTCCTCTATAGAATAGTTTGGAAGATTTTCTATTCTAAGTATCCGTCTTTCCCTATCAGGGAATCCATTCCACATTGCCCTATAGCTCCCATGAGCCTAGATATACTTTCATTTTTATCTTGTATGCTGTCCTTATTTATATTCATTAGTTCTGGTATCTGTCTTCTCTTGGTGTTCAGAATAACCATATACTAAATATTGGTTGATATATTTTTTTCTCTTATGAGCCCAAGATTATCCAGTAAATGTCGTTCTTTACTTAACTCTGAATTCCCAAATAGCCTAATTGCTTATTGAAAAATGGAAGAAAACATCAACCAGTCAATCAATCCACATGGTTAAGGGTGACACATTGTTGTGTTTCTGCTCCCTTTACAAATGCAGTGTACCTGCAAAAGCTTTATGGCCCCAAAAAGGGACAAGTGGACGAACACGTCATAGTGGCACCATTGGCCAGCATTTTTTTACATTTCTTTTTAAAGATTTTATGTATTTATTTGACAGAGAGAGCACAAGCAGGGGGAGAAGCAGGCAGAGGCAAGGGGAGAAGCAGGCTCTCTGTGAAACAGGGAGCCTGACAAGGGGCTCGATCCCAGGATCCTGGGATCATGATCTGAGCCAAAGGCAGACACTTAATTGACTGAGCCACCCAGGAGTCCCTTTGGACCATCATTTGAATTTCAGATGAGGACCCATAGGATGGTTGCTAGCCAGTATACATCAAGAACCATCAGGAACTCTACTCAAGGAGACACCTGGCAATGTGTAGAAACTTCCTTGAATCTCAAAATTCTCCCTCACTTTCCATCTAATACTGTCAATATTTTACCAGCAACAACAAAATGTGTGCTTACACATCAGTGTCGATGTGGGTGGAGGAAGGAGGAAAAAGACAATCTGAGATGAAGTTAGAGTCAGTATGTAGACCTTGAATCCGGGGTTACAGTTAGTAAATGCTTTAATGTACACCTATGCTGGTGGTAATTCCTCTTCCTTCTGTTGTTTCTCATAAAAAAGGTTAAATCTGGAAGAACGAGGGCAAAGATACCAACATATATAATATTTACTGTGGGTGCCACCAGAATTCCCCACCCAGATTAGTACCTGGGTGTCATACACAATAGTTATGCAGAGAAAGTCTTCAAATCAGAGCTCTCCATTGGGTTTCATGAATATTTATTCAATTATTTTTTAAAAATATTTATGTATGTATTTATTTATTTATAGAGCATGATCTAGGGGAAGGGCAGAGGAAAAGGGAGAGAGAGAATCTCAAGCAGACTCCATGCTGAGCATGGAGCTCAGTGTGGGGCTCAACCTCAGGACCCTGGGACCATGCTCTGAGCAGAAATCAAGATTTGGACACTTAACTGAATGAGCCACCGAGGCACCCCTCAGTTTAAAATATGACTAGAGGACAAGTTGGCTATGAATGTCACTGGGGATTTGAATGAAACAATATAACCAAAATTTAAAGAAAAAGAAGAGTCAATAAACCTTACCAAATTTAGATGGCCTCTCTTTCTCTTTCCCTTGCTTTCTCTCTCTTGCTCCTCTCCCTCCAACTCTTCTCTCTCTCTCTCTCTCTCTCTCTCTCTTACTCTCTGTTTCACCTGCCTCTGGTGAGAATTTAATATTGCCATGATAACACTCCAAACAAACAGTGACCTAAGGAATGAGTTTGTTGCCTACTCTAGTGGGCAGTACAAGTGATGAGTACAAGGAACCATCTACGGGTAGATAAACAGGTGTTAATCTCCACAGCCTAGTCTCATTCCAAATGTTCACTAACTCCGGCAACCATAAAAGTGTGTATCTTGAGGTAATAGTGCTAAGCACATAGAAGGGATTTAACAGGTGCTCACAAAACACTTCTTTTTTTTTTTTTTAAAGATTTTATTTATTTGACAGACAGAGATCACAAGTAGGCAGAGAGGCAGGCAGAGAGAGAGAGGAGGAAGCAGGCTCCCTGCCGAACAGAGAGCCCGATGTGGGGCTCGATCCCAGGACTCTGGGATCATGACCTGAGCCGAAGGCAGAGGCTTTAACCCACTGAGCCACCCAGGTGCCCCAAAACACTTCTTTTTGTTGTTATTGTTCCATTCTAGGAAATCCTTAATCAAATTACAGGTTTTGGAAGGACTTCACATGGAGGCTTTCTCTCTGTATAAGTGCTGACATAAACTTTAGGGATTGAAATATTTCTCAGCTTTCATGTACCAATTATTTCATTTTAGATGACCTTTGTGATACTATGTAAAATTCGATGTATCAACATCAGGTGTTGAGATCTCAAACACATTAAAATTCAGAAAGATTCTCAAACAAGCTGAAAAATATTGCTCCTAAATACAAATTCCTAGTTTGGAAATACATATTTAAAGTATTAGACACTTTTTGTCTCTCATTTCCATAAAAATGACCATAAAATATCATTTTGAGCTATATAAATGCAAATTTTTAAATGTGTAAATATTTTTATTTTCTCACATCTAAATGATTTGTTCATCTGGATTTTAGGTACTTATGTGCATTATGTGTGTGTAAGTAGCATGTATATATATATATATATATGTCCATAATGATCATGAGTAGAGCTTTTTGTCCTAATTGCATTAAAAACATTTTCTCATCCACTGTTTCTTTTTTTTTTTTAAGGTTTTATTTATTTATTTGTCAGTGAGAGAGCACACAAGAAGAGGGAGTGGCAGGCAAAACAGGCAGAGGAAGAAGCAGGCTCTCCGCTGAGCGAGGAGCCTGACGCAGGACTCAATCTCACGACCCTGGGATCATGACCCAAGCCCAAGGCAGACGCTTAACCTACTGAGCCACCCAGGTGTTCCCCATCCACTGTTTCTAATGTAATTTAGAAATCTAATCTAATGTAATTTCTGGTGTTAAATCATTTTTTTCTCTCTCTATATATAAGGAATTTTCAGATTTTTGTTTATACTTGACATTATGACATTTTATTAGACTCTGTCTAGTTTTGCTCGTTTTTATCCAATGATCCCTGACTCCTCTTGACCTTGTCCTTTTGTAGTCACCTCACCTCCCTGGACCTGGAGAATCACATCAGGTTGATGGACTACATGTAGAATACCACAAAAGTGATGGGATGGGATGTCGCTTCTGAGGTTGTTATAAAATGACTGCGGCTTCCTCCTCGGCATTTACCCTCTTTTGCTCTGTCTGGGAAAGCCAGCTGAAATGTTGTGGGGAGCCCATGTGAGCGAGCTTGGAAGTGGGTCCTTCTTTAATCAGGGCTTGAGGTGACCTGCAAACCTGGATGCACCTTGACTGTAAGACACCCAACTAAGCCATACCGGGATTCTTGACTGACAGAAACTGAAATAACAGAAAGTTGTTACTTCAAGCCACCATAATTGGTGACACAGCAAAACAAATACACCTTTATAATCCAGTATCATTGAAATAATTTCAGAGAACATTTATGAAATAAATAAACATAGAGCATTTAATAAATGCCTTGTAAATGAGGATCCCTAAAGTTTTATCAGATTTATTCCTTCTTACTGTTTTTGCTCTATTTCCTTTCATTATTCGTGGATTTATTTTGTACTGTAACATTATCTATTTGATGCTGCAATCAAATCATCTCTTGTTTTGGGGAAACTGAGTGGCTCTGTCAGTTAAGCCTCTGACTCTTGATTTCAGCTCAGATCACAATCTCGGGGTCATGAGATCAAGCTCTGCATCAGGCTCCCCACTGGGCATTGAACCTGTTTAAGATTCTCACTCTCTCCCTTCCCCGTAACCTCTCCCACCCACCACTGCTGTGTGCACGTGCATGCACACACTCTCTCTCTCTTAAAAAAAAAAAAAAAAAGTTATCTCTTGTTTTGACAATCTTTTTTTTTTTTTTAAAGATTTTATTTATTTATTTGACAGACAGAATCACAAGTAGGTAGATAGGCAGGCAGAGAGAGAGGAGGAAGGAGGCTCCCTTCTGGGCAGAGAGCCCAACGTGGGGCTCGAACCCAGGACCCTGGGACCATGACCTGAGCTGAAGGCAGAGGCCTTAACTCACTGAGCCACCCAGGAGCCCTCAATCTTTTGCTTTTAATAAAACTTTCAACACAAGGCACTCCTCCTATGCTTTCTGAATCTGAATATAGTTACTTAAAATAAATAGCAATATAGTAATAAATTATCTTGTTCCATGCCAAGATAAATTTAAATTTTAAAAAATTGAAAAACTATTTTTAATGCCTCCTCTTCATCCAGCTCCTGCTTGAAAAATCCAGATCATGATCATAATGATTTTTTCTTCCTTTATAATCTGGAGAAAGAATACTGCCCACTCCCTTTCAATCAGATAATAGAAACTTGGACTTGGGGATGGCTATCAAGCCTTCTTATTTATTATTGTCTGTACTTTTTACGTGGAGATGATGGATTAGTCCAAGAGATGTGAATATTGTGAGAATAGCCAGGCTTCTCTCTGAACTATGTTCCTTTCTGATCTCTACCTTCAAATACATTTCTCTGCCATACTAAATCCAATGAACAAACTTCTTTTTGTAAGGCTTGTAAAGCTAAATTTTCCCCTTAATATAACTGACTCAACATACTATTTTATATACATGTTATCCAATAAATAAATGAGAAATAACATATAGTGTCAATAAGATACTACTGCTTTCTTTTTATTTCAGGAGTCGAATGAATGAGAATGCCAATATGAGAATGCCAATATGAGAATGCCAAGTAAAACTTACAGATTTGATTTAAAAAAAAAAAGACTTGTCTCCTAATATTCTACATCTTAAATTACCTCTACCAAACACCCTTCTAACTTTTGACAAATTTTTAGGATTACATGAACCTGTGATTTTTCAAGGAAAAAAAAGTCTTAAAGTCTCCACATCGTATACTCTCTAATTATGAATCAAAAATAGGCAAATTACATATATATCTGCATATATATATGTATACACACATATGTGTAATATAAGAAGAAGAAGAACAGAATGTCTAGATCATAGAGGTAACTAATAAATCTATATTCTAAATTCTTAACACTGGAATATGTATTTATAGTCAGATATTTATTTTCAATTGTCTTTTATTTCCATTTACCTGTCACAGTAAAAGTAAAAGAAAAATAATTTCCACAGCATGTTATTTGCCTTTTGGTATTTGATTAAGCACATGGCAAAGGGAGACAGGCAGAGTCCAGACTTTCCCAGAACAAAATTAGGTCTTGATAACAAATATCTGAAATACTGTTTAAAATAAAACTCACCCAACTGGCATTGACATTAAAACAAGAGGGGCGCCTGGGTGGCTCAGTGGGTTAAAGCCTCTGCCTTCGGCTCAGGTCATGATCCCAGTCCTGGGATCGAGTCCTGCATCAGGCTCTCTGCTCAGCGGGGAGCCTGCTTCCTCCTCTCTCTCTGCCTCCCTCTCTGCCTACTTGTGATCTCTGTCTGTCAAATAAATAAATAAAATCTTAAAAAAAAAAAAAAAACAAGAATCCACTCTAACCATTTTACACGTATTTTATGTAATTTTTCCTTTACTGGAATCTACTAACAAAATGTGTCTGGGAGGGATTTTGTTTTTAAGGTATTGGGATACTATTGGCTCCCAAAGACAAAAAAAGCTACCAGTAAAGCAGGTAAGATTTGCTGAGAGATTCATATGTCTAAGACATATAAGGCATAGAAAAAAAAAAAAAGGAAACGATGCAAAAGTAAGCAAACAAACAAAACAAAACAAAACAAACCTTAAAAGGCATCGTTTCTGTCCTCAGAAACTGTGTAATGTATTTAAGACACGTGTATACGAATGAATGAGAATGCAAGAAAATATGTTTAAGATATGTGTCACGAAGGTATATGTTATCATGATTCTCGATGCTAAAAGCCTTTATTGTGTTTAGTCACAAGACAACTACCATGTATATTTTAGAAGTTATTAGTAGTAGCAGAAAACACCAGTCCGTTTCCAAAAGCGCAGGGTGGGAAGGAGAAGGGAATGTAAGTGGCAAGTCAGATGTTCTGAGATATAAAAGGAAGGTAGCTGAGGGAGATAATGTGATTCATTACACAGAGTTCTATTTGCATAACATATGTTAAATATAGAAAGGGGTGTTGTTTTGGTTTCAAATGGCAGACAGAGTATGTGCTACACATTTTGAAATAAGGAAGGAGAGATTTGTGAGGAATGTCTGGAACACTAAATTCTCCAGGGTAAAGAAGTTTGGAGAAGGAAACCCACAGAACAGGATGAACTTGAGAGGGAAAAGATGCTGAGGGAAGGCCCAGTATCAAAAGAAGGTACATGGGGTGCCTGGGTGGCTCAGTCATTAAGTGTCTTCCTTCAGCTCAGGTCATGATCCCAGCGTCCTGGGATCGAAACCTGCATGGGGCTCCCTGCTTAGCAGGAAGCCTGCTTCTCCCTCTCGCACTCCCTCTTCTTGCGTTCCTCTCTTCCTGTCTCTTTCTGTCAGATAAATAAATAAAATCTTAAAAAAAAAAAAAGAAAAGAAAAAAAGAAAAGGGAGAGAGAGAAGGTCAGTTAAGCATCCACCTTGGTCACTGGCTACCCTACTCCCCGCCCCCGACTTAGCACCTGTGGGTAGATGGTGGTGGCTGGATTTCTGCATGGTGGCTGTCAGTGATCACAGAAGCTTGGCTGAGAGAAATAGGTTTGCTGGTGAACCTGAAGAATAGAAAGTTCTTCCCACGAACAAAGGATTAGTCTCCCTACATTCCCACCCACAGCACTGTCCATGTGTCCAGCACATTAACTAAAAACTGAGAGGAACCCCAGTATCTGCAGCCATTTTGAGTCCTTCCACAGAAAGTGTAGAGAGCAGAGGGAAGAGGGCTTAGCTAACTGGAAGGGTCAAGGCACAGTCCAAAAACCACTCAACAGTTGGGGTGGGGGACATTTTCACCAGAAGAATGATGATTTGTAGAAGGTTAATTTTATATATTCTATATACACACATACATACACATACACATATATATATACATGTATGTGTGTATGTACTTGTGTGTGTATATATGGCTTTAAGTAAGATATGTATAGTTTTTGGCGTAGTCTGTTTTCATCTGATCCAAATGGAGCTGTTCTTGTTTTCCTTTGATTTCCATTGCATGGAAATCCGCTTCTCCACTTCTATTTCTTTTTTTTTGAAGATTCTATTTATTCATTTGAGAGAGAGACAGAGAGAGAGGGTAGAGGCAGAGGGGAGGGAGAAGCAGACTCCCTGCTGAGCATGGAGCCCAATGTGGGGCTCGATCCCAGGACCTGGAGATCACGACCCGAACCAAAAGTAGATGCTTAACAATCTGAGTCACCCAGGCACCCCCTCCCCCACCTTCTCCACTTCTTCACATGATGTAATTGTATCTGATGATGTCTGGAATCTGGTCATAGTTTCAAATTCCAAATTTTGCTGATTCCTAGCTCTACATCTTGGACAAATTACTTAGCTATGACTCCATTTTTTTTCCACTTATAGAATATACCTTTCTCATTCAGTAATTGTGATGAGTAAATATGTGAATATATGTGGAATGTTTAGAAAGACAGAAAGGCAACATAAGGGATATATAAATGCTAGCTAATACTATTACAATGAGCAAGTTGTAAACTCCTCCTTTTTGTACCTCTTTCTGAATTTTCATGAATTTCTGAGAGTGGAGTTCACATCACACATCACACATCTGCCACAAAACTGTAGGGTATATTATGAAGAACAAGAAGTAGTCTACCTTCAAAGCTATATTTGCCTTTTGAGTTTCCCTGGGTTTCCATGGAACCCATAAATGCTATTTGAAAGCTAGAAGGGTGGACGACATTCCAAAAGACAAGAAATGTTCTTTTTACTTACAGATAAATAGAAAAGTATTAAACATGTATTTGTTAGCTAAATTGGGATAAGGACTTTGTAAGAACAGTAAAAGGTTTGCAACTAATTAGGCTCATTTAAAACCCATTACTTAGCTTTTAACTGGGCATAAAGAGAAGAGAGAATGAGACTTCATTGTTTTCTAATTAAGATGAAATTTTGAAATCGGCAGTGCCAGAAAACTGGATCTCCTAGAATGTTCTTTTCATTACTTTAAAACCAGTTTGTTTGTTTGTTTGTTTGTTTGTTTGTTTTTTAAAAGCCAGGTGTTAAGAAGTATGGTAAAATCAATTTGATATTTGTCTTGACTAAGAAAAAAAAACATTTTATTGTAAAAGCGAACTGAAATCATTAAGTGGCATTTTGGAATGAGTGAACTTTTATTGGTTAGACCCCCAGTGAATAAAGAATGATGGAGACCTCGCTCAGCTGCCGGATTTTGTAGGGAAAAAAAGAAAGAAAAGAATATGAAGTGTCCTACTAATGTCATGTGCCATCAGTTTCTTCTGCATTAATTTAAGAATACTTGGCTTTCTTGTGCTCCATAAGATCTGTATTGCAGATAATTCAAACTACATATTCATACACTTGTACTTGTCTTTGATTAATATTTGTCACCAGGAAAAATCTGTTGAACAATGTCTCAGTCTCTCTCTCTCTCACACACACACACTCACGTGTTTCAGAGAATTACTCAGTCCTTTTAAGATTTTGCCAAATCCTCTTAACTCTTCCCATTTATTAAAGGACTATTAATTTCATGTATTCCAAACTAAATAGGCTTTTATTTGACATCTTTAGGCTGCATTTATGGGAAAAGGGCACAAAGAAGGAAAGTTACCATGTCGTTGCTCACTGTCAGGTAACATTTTTATAATCATTCATGTGATTCCTTTTATATGCATCTATTCTTGAGCTGATTTGAGTCAGGTGAATCTGAGTCACATCTGTTAATGTCAGAATGAGGGTTGAGCCCATGAATTCTACTTCATTACACACTGAGTCTGTGATATATAGATAAAACTCACTTTTTCTAGCTCCTTTTGTAGTAAATCCTTAGGATCGAATTACAACACACAAAAATAAAATGCACAGATTTTAAATCACAGCTTGTACACAGAATTGTACAAAGTGAACAGACTATGTAAACACCAAAACCAACATAACATAGCCATCATCAATACCCCAGCATCCTCTCTCAAGCCCCCTCCCTCACCAAGAGAAAGTAACCATTATTTTTTTTTTAAGATTTTATTTATTTATTTGACAGACAGAGATCAGAAGTAGGCAGAGAGGCAGGCAGAGAGAGAGAGAGGAGGAAGCAGGCTCCCTGCTGAGCAGAGAGCCCGATGCGGGGCTCAATCCCAGGACTCCAGGATCATGACCTGAGCCGAAGGCAGAGGCTTTAACCCACTGAGCCACCCAGGCACCCCAGTAACCATTATTTTGACTTCAGTCTTTGGAGATTAGTTTGTTCCATTTTTGAACTTTATATAAATGGAATCAAACTATATATATATATATATATATATATATATATATATGTAACTATATATGTGGTGTCTGGTTTCCCTAATTTAGCTTTATATTCCTGAGATTAGATTCTGTGTATAGAATTAGTTCATAATTCTCCATCTCCTTATAACAGTGTATCCATTTTGTACTAGATGAACATTTGTGTGTTTCTAGTTTGGGGCTGTTATAAATAATGTTGCTACAAATATTTTTAGACATCTTTTTTGTGGCATATATGGTATATACATACATATATCAGGTTGCTTGGTCTTTAGAGTAGGAACGTGCTCACATTAATTAACTGCTATCAAATGATTTTCCCACGTGGCTCTATTGTTTGACAATCTCACCAGCAGTACTTGAAAATGACAGCTGGGCTTCAGTCTTAGCAACATTGTGTGTTGTCAGCTTTTGTTTTAGTTTACCAATTATGGGGGAGCTGTAATTTAATTTCTATTTTTCTGATAACTAATAATGTAAGTATTCATGTACTCATTAGTGTTTTTTATGTGTCCCCTCCATTTTTTGTAAAGTACTTTCTCAATATCTTAGCTCTTTCTAAAAAAAAAAAAAAAAAATTGAGTCGTTATTTTTGAAATGATTTGTAGAAAGTCTTTCTATATTATCATATATTAGACATTCATATATTAAGCATATTCATATATTAAACATATATAAATAAAAATATATTATTTACATATTTAGATATGTACTTCCTCAATATCTGGCTTGCATTTTACTTTTAATATTTTTTTATTAAAAGAAATACTTAATATTTTAAAAGATTTTATTCATTTGAGAGTGAGACAGAGAGAGGTCAAGCAGGGGGAGAGACAGAGGGAGAGGGAGAAGCAAACTCCCCACTGAGCTGGGAGCCCAACATGGGGTTCGATCCCAGGACCTGAAGATCATGACCTAAACCAAAAGCAGACACTTAACCATCTGAGCCACCCAAGTACCCTCAGAAGAATTTAATTTTAATAGAGTTTAATTTCACAATATTTTCCTTTATGGTTGATGCTTTTCCTATCTTATTTATGAAATATTTGCACAACTCTGAGATTATAAAGATAATCAATGCTATCCTCTAGAAGTATTTTTGAAGCTTTTTTGGAACTGCAAGATGTAGAGGACTCAGTGTTCATTGTTCTATGTGAATTAGGACATATGTTGATCCAGTGCGGTTTATTGGAAAGATCATTTTGTCCCCTGCCCCCCACTACTTAGCAGGCACCTTGCTGCAAATCCGTTGGCCATTTGTGGGTATGTTCTTGGATTCTCCATTCTGTTCCACTGATCTACTTTTCCTTTCCTTGTACTAATACTACACAGTATTAACTCTTTATATGTTTTGGTATCTTATGAAATGAGTTATTCAGCTCTGTTCTACAAAGTTCCTGGCCCGTTGAATTTCTTCATGAGTTTTTAGAACAGCTTGTCAGTTTCTCTACAGACATGCAAATAAAACCCTGCCAGGACTATGATTGGGATTGTATTAAATCTGTAGGTCACTGAGAAGTAAAGTACACCTTTACAATATTTAAGTTCCCAATATAGGAATACATCATCCTTTATTTCTTTGGGTCTCCTGTAATTTCTCTGAGGTTTGTAGTTTTCTGTGTAGAGCTCTTTTGCAACTGTCAGGAGAGTTTTTCAAGTTCTTTGTTGATCTTTTTAAAAGATTTATTTATTTATTTTAGAAAGAGTGTGAGAACCCAGTGGGAAGGGGTAGAGGGAGAGAGAGAGAGTTTCAAGTAGGCTCCATACTGGCTGAGCTTGAAGCCCAAAGCGGGCTCGACCTCAGGACCCTGAGATCACAACCTGAGCGAAAACTCACTTTCCCTTAACTAATTAACTAACAAAACTAACTAACTTCCCCCTAACTAACTGTGTCACCCAGGTGCCTCTCAAGTTCTTTGATGATTTTTAATCTATTATAAACACTGTTGGGGTTTTTTGTTTTGTTTTGTTTTGTTTTGTTTTTGTATTTCACTTTTTAACTATTGGTACTGTATGGGAATACAGTTGGTTTATGTTGAATTTTGGTTCCCAGAAGTTTCTAAATTCATGTGCTAATCTGAATAATTTACCTGCAGGTTAGTTTGAACTTCCTGTCTCCTGCAAATAAGGACTTATTTTTGCTCTCCAGTTCTTATATGTTTATGTATATACATATGCACACACACATACATACATTGCTTTACTGTGCTTTCAAAGACTTTTAAAATAATATTGAACAGATGTGGTGGAAAAGGACATCCTTGTCTGGTTTTTGATCTCAGGAGGTGAATTTCTAAAAACGTGGCAGTCAGCATGATGTATGCTCACAGACTTCTGTAGGTAAACTTCATCAAACTAAGAAATACAAACAAAACCAAGCAAACAAAAAGTGGACTTCTGTTTGTTTCTAAGAGGGTCAACACTCCCAGTGAATAAAATAAGAACAACTGAGTAAATGGCAAAAGTCATATTTCTAGAAGAATCAGAGAACAGGAGAAGCAATGAGGAAGACTGGGACTAAAATTTCAGAGGGAATAACGCTTTCCAGAGATGACTGAGGGTCTGTATCTGCCTCTGGCAAGCTACATTTGACATTCAGAACAGGTAAGAGTTGAGAGTCCTGGGGTGGCCCAGGCAAACTTTGCTTGAGGAATAAGAAGTCGGAAGAACTGTTTTTGATTATGTGGGACTAGAGTGAAAAAACAAGACCCTTCTGGGGCCTAAAACTCAGAGTTGGTCTTCCCCTCAAGACACTGCTCATACTCTGAAGCTTCCTGAGGCAGGAGGCTAATGAACGAAACCCCAAAATTCTGAAAACACAGTAAAAATCCTTACTATTTCTTAGTGTTGAAGGTACAAGGAAACCTTCCCCCAAACTCTCAGTTAAAAACCCCAAGGGGCCATGTCTTAGGAGTAAAGGTGAACCAGGGAGAGGGATCACAATCAGCCTTGCTACACTCAGCCTCTCATTGGGTGAAAGTGATGGTTTTTCCCATCTATGGGGAATGCCTCCACTTTTGATAATAAATGAACAACATATAGCTGGAAATCCTTAGGTTTGTGCAACAGAAGCATATGGCCAACATCAAAGACCAAGAAAAAGGATTTTAAGATACCTGTGATTAATCTGTTGGAGAGAATAGAGAAAAGCAAGAGAAAAAAAAAATGGAGAACTTCCACAGAAAATTTGAATCTATAAATTAAGTTAGAGCAGCATTCTAAAACCAAAAATAAGACATATGAGATGCAGAACACAAAAGGCTAATGAGTGGTCAGAGAAGATGACAGGATTTCTGAACTGGAGATAAGATCTATATGAAATACACATGTTATAACAGAGAAGAACTGGAAGAAAAAATCATAAATGCACTGAGCAGATGGGGGACGTAATAGAATTATATTCTTCTTAAGGCTCAATGACCACATAATTTGACGTTTTAAATGATGCCATTGTTCAGGTAACATTTAAAAGGCTATTATCTGAAATATTTCAATAATTATTTGAAATGCGAGGTAAATCTGAGTTGAATGTCTTCCAAATTTATAATCAGAAAAAGTTTAAGCTGAACAGGATCTCAAGGATGATTCCTCTCAAGCTCCTTCATTTTATTTATGGGTTCTGAAGGGATTAAAAGACTTACCCCGAGTGGCTTTCTAGCAGGTAATGCTTCAATTTTCCATCATATTCTATTCCTGGACACGCCCTCAATGGGTTTGCTAACCAATATGACCCAATTATTTGTGGGGAAAAATGTGAATACTTTCTTTTATACTCTGTAAGAGTATTCAGCTGCACACTAAAATAAGAAAAAGAATACTTTGGAAAACAATTTTCTGGTTGGTCTGGTTTATCTAAATGGATGGAAAATAAAAATGAAACTAAGAATACAAATTTTATAATATTATTAGTGGGCTGTTGGAATCTGCAACTTTGCTCTTGTTCTGTTAGATATCCACTGTATTATCAAATTTCCTCATCCTGTTGTATTTCCCATCTCCCTTCTCATCTTGTCTGTGTGTTAAGTCACAGTCTTAGACACCCAAGCCCTTGTCTGATACTGTATTGTCCCTTGCCACCCCTTCCTAAAGGCAGAATGCACATCCTGGTTCCATCCTATACAAGCCAGTCAATGTGAGTAAATGACCTAATCTCTCAGAGCCCCCGTTTCTTCATGTGTGAACGAAGAATAATAAATAACGCCTACCTAATTAAATTCCACCTGACTTGTATGATTCTGTGTTTCTCAAATGTTGTACCACGTGGGGTCACAAAAAATACAATTTGTGCATAAGTAAATAGTTCCTACCTCAGGCAGGTGTTGAAGGCAGTTAAATCTGACAAAATTGTAGAAGTAAACCACTTAGAGCAGAGAACGGCAAATATATATAACCCGCGGTTCAAATCCAGCTGTCTGCTATCTATTCTTGTAAGTAAAGTTTATTGGCACAGCCATATCCGTGTGTTTACACATTAAACACGGCTGCTTGCCTACTACAAAGGCAGCTACAGTTGCAACTGAGTCCGTGTAATCCACAAAATAAAAAATATTTAATATTTGGACCTTTACAGAAACACTTTGCTGATCCTGACTTAGAACATTGCCCAGCATAAGGGTACATGTTGGTTTTGCTATAAATTAGCTCTTTTTCCAAACCAATCCCAAATACAGCATTTATTCTTCCTCTTCAATGCTTCCCCATACATTCAACTGCCATTCAGGAAATTCATTAGATACATGCAAATTTTTATGGATTCCACATTAAAAGAGCATTTTTGCAGAATGCCAAATTTGCTGGTACATTTCTTTTTCTGTGGGTGAAAACAAATTTCTGGTATATTATTTTGTAACTAGAGAGTTGTAATTTTGCACAGCTGGAACAAATAGATTTTACATTGGAGTTAATGATTGAAGGGTTTATTGAAAACTCTACAGGCTACTTTGAGCTCCTGGATGTAATGTGGATTTCTTTTTTTACCAGTATAAAAGGCATAAGCAATTGCTGTCTATGGCAAGAAAAGAAAAAGAGAGAGAGAGAAGTACATTTCCTTCTTCTTGAAACTAATATTATTTATTTATACAGGAAGGATTAGTTAGAAGATGATGACTGGACAAAGCTCATCTAACCAGAAAACTTCATAAATCCATAGTTTCTTCCTCATGCTGTTCCTGGAAGCAGCCTCTTAAAATTGTTCCCATGAAATGCTGGATCATAACCAGTATGAAACCATCAGAAAGGTTTATTGTTGTAATAGTTAACACAAATAATAAGTGCCAAAATGAGTCATTAGACATTTGTATTTACATGCTAAGGCAGCATGTCTTAGTTTTTATATCCAAACTCAAGGTTGTAATTACTATACATGAGTAACTGTCTTACTCAGGAAGGACATTTTGTATATACTCAATAAATAATTGTTTACTGAACAGCAACTAAGTGATTTCTATTGCATAATAAGGAAATCTGTTTAGATGAGAAGAAATTTCATTAACTATAGAAATCTATAATGACTTTGATGTAATCAATATGTCAGCATAAAGAGAAGCATAAAAGTTACAGCAGATGTTTTATTGCTCTGTGATATGATAACACAGACTAATAAATAAGCAATAACAAAAAGCAGCTTTGAGAAATAATATATAGGAAAAATAAAAACTTGGCAATTAACTCAGAGTGGAGTGATGGGTGAAAGTAAGAAATCAAAGAATCCCTCATTCCCACTGTGTATGTGAAAATATATTTAACATTACCCAAATAAAGGACTGTTGATGTCTTGAGAATTATGGAGGTCTCCAGATAAATTCAGATTCAGTAGAGAAAAATAGGGCCGGTCTCAACTTTGGAATTTGGAAGGAGGATATTCACGGTGGACAAAATATGGAAATAACCTCAGGGTACCAGGGTGGTTAAGTCGGTAGAGCATCTGCCTTTGACTCAGGTCATGATCCCAGGGTCCTAGGATAGAGCCCCACATCGGGCTCCCTGCTGAGTGGGGAGCCTGCTTCTCCCTCTCCCTCTGCCTGCTACTCTGCCTACTTGTGCTCTCTCTCTCTGTGTCGAATAAATAAATAAAATCTTTAAAAAAAAAGAAAAAAATAACCTAAGTGTCTGTTGATGGATGAATAGACAAAGAAAATGTGAAATACAATGGAATATTATTCAGCCACGAAAAAGGAGGAAATCCTTCCATTTGTGACAATAGGGACAAAACTGGGGGATATTACACCATGTGAAGTAAGCCAGACATAGAAAGACAAATGCTACAATGAGCCCACTCACACATGGAATCTAAAAAAGTCACCACTCAGAGAAGAAGAAAGTAGAACAGTGGTTGCCTGGGACTAGGAGTGGGGGGAAAGGTAGAGATGTTGGTCAAAGGATACAGACTTCCAGTTATGCGATGACTATGCCCTGGAGATCTGTACAGCATGGCAACTAATAATGCTGTATAGTAAACTCACATTTGGTCAAGAGTGCATTTACTTGTTCTCACCACATACACACACACATAAACACACACACACACACACACTAACTTTGTGAGGTGATGAATTTGTTAATTGGCTTGATTGTGTTAATAACCTCATAGTGTGTACATATATTGAATTGCCATACTGTACCTTAAATATATACTATTTGTATTTGCCAATATATACCAACAGACTTAATGGCAGGGCGGGGAGGGGGGAGGCAAAGAATTTGGAAGGAAGAGATAAAAAGAGTAAAATGATAGTTATGGCCAGGTCACAATGACATAAAACACTGTGTTGTTGGGGGTGGGAACAACCCTGGGGGGGTGGAATTTGAGGAGAAATTACCTACAACTGCTGACATAATCACAGAGATGTGAGAAAATGACTCTGGGTCTGATGGTTAGGATGCCATTGACAACCTTATCCATCGCCATTTTGGTAAAATAAAAGGAGTGAAAACCTCAGTGTCAAACTACAGTTTGAACATATAAAAAGGAGATAGAGATGATTCAAGTAAATAAGGTGGAGAAATCTGGCTGTAAGATCAAAAGAATGCAGATTCCAGGCAGTCCCAGTATGAAAAGTAGCATTTTCTTTCTCAAGAAGAGGGCAAGCATGTTTGCCTACATTAAGACAAAAACAGCACATATAAAAGAGAAAGCAAACAGAAAGGGGTTTGAAAGAGAGGGAGGAGAAGTTACAATAATCTGTTTCTTGTTTCTTCAATAATCTTTTTCTTGTTTCTCTTCTGACCTACTTCTCAGGGTTAAATCTCCTTACCTTGACCCCATGGTTCAACTCCTCAGTCTCCAAAACCAACATTCTCTTGACAGGGGACACCTACAGGACACAAAGCACACTTAGGGGTAAAAAGAGCTCCTCGGCCCTCAATTACACACATATTCACTGCTTGTACCCACAGCTAAGAATGACAAATTAAAACAGATCAGTTTAGCTTGTTAGATCTTATGAAAAGTTTATGTAACCTAAGGAAGTCCAGGATGTCATGGGAATTGGCTCTTTGAGCTCTTCAAGGACAACATTCCAGGATAGATTTTGATAAAGTTAAATCATGTCTTCCCAGTTATGCCCCCTTCGGTTCGCTTGCACAATAGTAATCCATTCTGTGGAATGGAGACTTACTGATATTGAAAGCTTCCCATTTTGGATGGTTCATCATTGAGGATTTCATCTGGGGAACTTATTTTAATTACTGGTGCCTTTTGATAAACACCAGATAAATTGGAAAACAAAACTAACAAACACAATGAAAAAATCAATTTAAAAAAAAAGGACAGTTCTGTATGGTTCTGATATCTTTGAGTCAAGGCTTTTTGTGTCAAAGACATCTGTGTCCACAACTGAACAAAGAACAAAATTACAGAAATCCTAACAATCCAGACTTACCCAAGGTTATTAACTGCATGGAAATACACTGCTGTCACAAAATTGAAATTGTGAAACCAGAAGAAAGCTGACCTGTGGTATGTGGGACAGAGTTACAAAATATCTATGAGGATCCAAGTAAAAGATTAAAGAAGACCAAGACAAGTAATATGTTTGCGGACTGCAAAACTCCATGTGTCTGGAGTCTGGGTAACTGGTTTGGATGTGTTTTGGGGTAATGTCCCCCATTTGTAGCTAAGCATAAGATCGTTATTCTCACGACAAATCACCACATTGCCTTCTTTTAACAACTGACTGAAAGCTCATAGATGTCTTTGAACCCTGATGAGAAAAGGCTTTGCAAACCAGGGGATATTAACTCCAGCTGGGGTGTCAGAAGTCTGGGGTGATAAGAAACAGTTGCTTAAATTAGGGAATTCCACTGTTATTGGTATCATCCCTTCTTCAAGACCACTTACGTTCTTGTTCTCCATTAGTACATAGGACATCTTCTGACCAATTAGAAGGATCATAGATTTCTTACATTCACTCTCTTTTACTTTTTTTCTTATCACATCCAAGCCATCTCAGAGCTTTCTGTGACGCTCAAACAGTAAGAAGTGGAAGCAACTCTTTCTGTATGTTCTTGCTTCTATCTGCTGAACAACTTCCCTACTCACTAGGAAGAGGGTGAAATTATAGTATAGTATAGTATAGGTTTACTGTTAATCACAGGCAAGGTTATAAACACGAGATTTAGAAAGAAAACCAAATTGGAGCTATTTGAATAAGAGCTACCGGGGCAGAGTACAGATTTAAGAAGCCTGGCATCTTCAAGAACAGGATTTGAGGACCTGGCTGGCATTTTAAAGAAGGTACATCCAAGCAGAACAAAAGCAAAGCCTTTAAATCAGAGGAGGTCTCAGAGCCATTCCACCATCCTTACTCACCATCTGTATTTTAATAAAGATGAGTTTAGAACTGGAATAAACTCCAAGTTTTATGTTTATTTAGTTAGTGAATGCAACCCCAAATTCATCTTGAAGATGAATATGGAATATTATTTGGCTTATATTTTGAAAGGACCCCAATGGCAGTTGCATTGAGAATAGACCTTTTGAGCTCCTGAGCAGATACAGGGAAATCTGTAGGGGGACCTTGGTCATGATCCAGGTGACAGATCATAGTGGTGAGACCAGGGTGGGAACAGCAAGGTGGTCAGAAGAGGTCACAGTCTGGAAATGTTTTGAAGGAGGAGTTCTCAAAGTGTTCTGACAAACTGCATGTGGGGGGTCATAAATGACCACCAGGTTTGTGACCTGTCCAACAGGTGTTGTTTGGTGGGGATACGGCTTGGGAAGGAAGTGAGGGCTCAGCTTTCAGCACGTTACGGAGGAGGGCATTGTGGAAGTGCTGGCAAGCAAACTTTTTCATGGGAGAGTGTACTTTCCTGTTTGGGGTTTCAAGTTGAATTGTTTCATATCTGCTTTCTTGAAATTTTATCCACTTTTTCTGGTACCATGAAAATTATGTAGGACAGTTTCTCATATGTCTCCTCCAAGCCAAACATCTCCACCTTCTGCACCCGTTCCTCAGACAGTAAGTTATCCAGACCCTTATGATACTGGACCCTTTGGTATTGTATCAAAGTTCAGCTTTGATGACATGAGGATCTCCAGACAAGGTGTGACCAGAAGACAACAGAATCAATATCCTTTTTGCATCTTTCCCTCACTCCTCTTTAAGGCAGACTATGTGTGGGTTAGTTCTAGGAGCCCCCAAAATACTTGATTTTCATTAGTCATCTGTCCATTGGAAGTTGGAGAGTTTAATATTAGAACTTAGCCACATAACGTTGCTGAAACCTGACATAATCTATTCAATTTATTTTTTATTGATTTATGGTTACTACCTGTAAATAAATTATTTTTATCAAAGCAAGACTTGTTTATGCTTAAAATTAAAATATCGTTAATAGGCATAAAGCAAAAGCTAGCTGCTTTCCCTAATCCTACCCCCAAAACTGGTCACCAGCCAACCATTTCCACAGTTTAATTATCGCTTTGTCATCTGCTTCAAAATATCCTGAGCAAAAGTAAGGATGGACTGCATCTTACATAGGTAAAGTCTTAGCCATCTTTCCCAACAATTCAATCTCCTTAAAACCGTGCAGTGTTTCTGTTATTTCAACCACATAAACATTATCTACTACTGAGCCTTCGAAATTACAGTCATCTGTCATTTGCTGGGCGTTGTCTTTTTCATGGAGGTAATAATGCATGTATTTCACTGATTTTCTCATTAAGTGCTTCCATCTCTTTCAACAATCCTGAAAATCATTTTTATATCCTGGCAGATAATGCTCCTGGTTCATCATTTTCCCCAAAGACCTCCATCTGGAGCCCTCTTGTCCTCCTAATGCAATTTGGGTTGGTTGTGGTCCAGACCTGCTGCCCCATTCTTGTCTGGTCTTCATCCCCGGATTCCCTTTGCCTCACCCTGGCTACAATCTCCTATTTCCTGGTTCTCATTTTCTTCATTTCCCTTGATTTGTTTCTATGTTTCAGGAAAGCATAGTTTCTAGCAATATTCTAAAAATGTACTGTACACCCCAGCACCATTTTTGAGAGTTTGCATGCTTGAACCTTTTTTTTTTTTTTTTAACCCAGATGACAGTAAGTTTGGTTGGATATAAAATTCTGGGATGGACATTATTCCCCCTCATAATTTTCAAGGCATTTATCTTTTGTCTTCTGAAAATGTTGATATTACTGTTGAAAGGTCCAAAGTTATTATTCCTTTAGGTCTTGTGTATGTGATCTACACTTTTAAAAAAATAGATATTTATTTGACAGAGAAAGAGAGATCAGAAGCAGGCAGAGAGGCAGGCAGAGAGAGAGGGGGAAGCAGGGTCCCTGCTGAGCAAAAAGCCCCATGTGCGGCTCGATCCCAGGACTCTGAAGGCAGAGACTTTAACCCACTGAGCCACCCGGGTGTCCCTGTGATCTACACTTTTGCTTTAATCATTAAGATCTTATATTTATATTGACCATACTGATATTCTTTCTCTCACTTTAATCTAATTCCCTATTTCTTCTATCACAATGCCCCCTCTTAGCTTTTTTTTTTTTTTTTTTTTTATCTTCTACTTCTCAGGTCATTCTCTGAAAAAAAATTTTTAAAGATTTAACTTATTTATTTGACAGAGAGAGAGAACACAACAGAGAGAGTGGGAGAGGGAGAATCAGTTCCTATGGAGCAGGGAGCCTGATATGGGGCTTGATCCCAGGACTCTGGGATCATGACCTGAGTAGAAGGCAGACACTTAATGACTGAGACACCCAGGTGTCCCATTCTCTGAAATGTTTATTCCATTTTATTTTTGGAACTTTTAAATAAGGATAACATACATACAATAAAGTACATATATCATAAGATTACAACTTGATGAGTTTTTATAACTAAACACGCACATCAGGCAGACAACATTCAAGGAACAGAAGAGTATCAGTGTCCAGAACACTACTCACCTGCTCTCTTTTGATTTCATATCTCCTATCCAACTAAGGTTCTGATTTCTAACAGCACAGATTAGTTTTGTTCCTTTTCTTTATTTGGTTCTTTCAATGGAATTGCATCTGGGGTACCTTGGTGGCTCAGTCCATTAAGCATCTCTCTTCAGCTCAGTTCATGATTCCAGGGTCCTGGGGTGGAACCCCACATAGGGCTCCCTGTTCCACAGGGAATCTACTTCTCCCTCTCCCTCTGTCCCTCCACCTGATTTGTGCTCTCTCTCTCTCAAAAAAATAAATAAATTTTTTAAGAAAGGGAATTGCCCAATACACATACATTCATTTCTGGTTTGTTTTCATTTGCTAAACATTTTGGTTATGAGATTCAAAATGTGTGTGTGTGTGTGCAGCTGTAGATTGCTTATTGTTTATTCTACTGCAGATGTGTGTGTGTGTGTGTGTGTGTGTGTGTGTACATGTGTAAGAGAGAAAAGCCATAGATTAAGAATATTGGAAAGAGGTGTGGAAATTGGATCAGGTGGGGAGAAGCCCAATAGTATTGATACTATTGGTAATGTTCTGGTTATTAAATTGGCTGGTGGATTTGCAAGGGTCCACTGTATTATTTTGCTTTGCACAGAGTAACTTAGGTATCAAATAATACATCATTTAAGAGAAAATAGCATTGTGCTTGCTGTCTCTTGGTATTCCATTCCTTATTCCAAACTTTAGTGCCATTCATTGTTGAGATCATCTGATAATAGCATATCCTTAAGTGAATCAGCAAAACTGGATCTCCTTCAACAGTTTTGAAAATTCCTGAGATGTTAGCCTCCTAGTCTTGAAGATGCATGTCCTAATCTATCCTGCACTTTGTGGAAACTTTTTTTTTTTTTTTTTTCTCGGTAGGAATAGACTTGTCCCCACTGGTTAAATGCCTGACCCTTCTTCATTGTACCATAAATAATGGAAGGTTGTATCTTCACACTGTCCAGAAAAACAGGCTAGTTTATACACTACATTTACTTTCTTCCATGTGGTTGGATACTTTGTAATGTCCTTGGCATGAAAACACTCCCTCTTCTCCTGTCAGATTAAAACAAGGCAACATGTACATGGTTCCATAGCTGTTAGTGGAGATCTTGCTAGAGGATAAAGAAACTTCAAAGGCAGGGCAGTACCACGGATTTGCAAGTCCTGGGAAACTTTGGATCAAATCAGTCTTGAAGGCGAGTCCATCTTTAGATTTTTTTCAGGTGTTAGTAGAGCTTCCCTCTATTCTGAAAGCTAGTTTGGGTTAAGAACACTAACCTATGCCATTTAAATGACTCTAACGCGGTATCTAAAAACAATGGTCTCTGACAAGCAAAGGTATAAAAAATATTTCTCAAGGAATCTCACTTCCTTTAGCAAGAGAACTAGCTTCAACTTGCAGGAAGTTAATTGAAAATCCCTACAGAAATGAACTGAAGTGAATGCCCTTCAGGACATCAAAGCATTTCTCAATTCCTTAGGTCTTTTGATCAACTCACAGTCCATTTGGCTCCCTCTGGTATTTTTTTTTATTAATAAGTTCTGAAGCTTAATAGTTATTTCTTCGGCTTATCATATATTTTTCCATCCCAGTTAATTATTCTCACTCACATTAGTCATTTTGTTCCCATTCTGGATATGTGTTGACTTTCTAATAAGAAGGTTTTATTTCTCAAATATTTTCCTTCTTCACTTTCAAAATGAAGACAGCAAAATCTAATATATCATTTCAATGCATTTAAATTACAATGGATTATAATGCAGAAGTGGCTGCAGTCGTGACTGAAAGTAATTTTGAAAGCTCGAAGAGAATCCTTATTTCCCTTAAAAACTGGTTGGATATGCCTCACGAGCTTCCCCTTTACCCTTTCTAAATGTTTGCCTTGGATATAAATCTGTTTTTATATCTCAGTTAATTTACATGCAAATTCCATTTCCACTCCAATCCAAACTTCTGCCATTTTCCTGTCCGCACCCGACGTATGCTACCACAGATGGCTTCGGGATTTTCAAGCTTAAGTTTTTGTCCCCAAGAGCAGCATAAGCACTTTTGTGCTTGAGCAGATAGAGTTCCAGTTTAAAATTTCTCTCTCTCTCTCTCCGTTTTCTCATTTGCGCATTTCCTATATTCCTTTTATCTCATTTTCCCACACACATCTTGAGAAGAAATAAAGTAACTCTACTGATTCAGCTTTAAGTGCTGTATTTGCCAATAAGACTCTGAAAACAAAATACTCTTAAACTGCAGGGTATTTTATAATCATAAATTTGCTCATTCCCATCGTCCCCAAGGGAATAAAGTACATATTATTATTCCATTAAGGAAATGAAAACTCTCTGAGCCAAACAATTCTCTCCTTAGCTCCCTCCACCCATTGTCATGTTCTAAAACTTTCTTTGCATAAGTGGTTTTCAAACCTTATTAGCCTTAACCCTGTGCCTTGCAGAAGCTTCTTATGGCTCACTCCCTGTAGGGTCTAAGAAGTAAACCAGGTCAGTAGGACTCTAGCTCCATGGCCTTCCTGGAAACAAAGTAGCTCAGACTTTGAGTTGTACCTTGTAGTCCTGTCTGACACAGTACTTGGGAAAGAAGGACCCAGGGTTAAAAATGGCTGGAAGTAAATGTTCTGTTAAAAGTTTCCCATGAATACTCTAGGTTTTTCCTAGAAAACTGTCCAAATCAACAGAAAACAAAACAACAATAACAAATAAAAACAGTCAACACCAAATTTATTCTAACATGCAAACACTTTCAAGTGAATGTGAGGTAGAAGAGACAACTCCTTGGATGCTCTGACTTTTTATACTTTTATGAGCTTATAAATAAATTATGTTTTATGAACATTAGAATACAAAATAAACCCACGCCATAGAACTGAACTCACTGCTGCCTTGAACTCTGTCTATAATCGCACGTTATATACTCAAATTGAGGCTGAGTCTATCTGCGCAAAAGCATAGGAGGCAATCAGAAAATCATCTAAGAAATGTTTTTAAAAATCTCATTTATTTAAAAAACTCTCTCTTTGTGAAAATGGCGCAGTGCCCTTCATCCAGCTTCCCCTAATATTGATAACGTAAATACTACAGTGATCAACACCAAGAACTTAACACTGACACAATATCCTTCCCAGGATTACAGACCTTATTCAAGTTTCATTGGTTTTCCTACAGATATCCTGTTTCTTTTCCAGGATCCACTCCAGAATTCCACGCCACAGTTAGTTATCATGGCTCTTTGGTCTTCTGTAAACTGTGACAGCTAGAGCCTCAAGCTTCCTTGTTTTTCAGAATCTTGACATGGTCCATGAGGACCAGCCCATTATTACATAAAATTTTCTCAGTTTGGGTTTGCCTGATACTTTTTTTTTTTTTTTTTTTGATGTTTAGGTTAAGGTTGTGCATTTTTGGCAAGACTACCACAGAAAGGGCATTGTGCCTTTTCTCTGTGTATTGCAACAAGGGTATAGGGGGTCCATGAGGCTTCACTGGGACTTATTTGGTTAAGATGGTACCTGCTATGTTCCTCCAGTCAAGTTACTATCTTTCTCTTCATTGTAAACAACACCTTGGGAGATATACCTGGAGACTATATATATATCCTGTTTCTCTTCAAACTTTCACCAGGTGATGGGAGCTTCCGTCATGATTCTTTTATATATTTACACAAATATTTTATAGTATAATGATTTTGTATTTTCCTCATTGCTGAATGTTTTTATGTGAGTCAGTGTTGAATCTACCAAATGTTTTCTCTGCATCAATTCCTATATTTGTATGTTTCTTTTTGTATTTTAACATGGAAAATTACATTGATGTCTAAGTCCACAGATGGTTCTGATCTAATGAAGCATGACTTTTTCTTAGAGAAATGCCCAATGCAAATGACTCTTATGATCTGATGTTACTATTTTGAATGATCTTTTAAAAGATTTATTTATTCATTTGAGAGAAAGGGAGCAAGCCGGGAAGAGCAGAGAGAGAGGGAGAGAAAAACTCAGGCAGACTCCCTGATGAGCATGGAGCCCGATTCAATCCCACAACCCCATGATTATGATCTGAGCCAAAACCAAGAGTCTGTGCCACCCAAGTGTCCCTATGTTGGACAATTTTTAAAATTAGAGGCCCAGAGCAGTATTTTCCAAAGTGTGTTATAAAGACCACTAACTTCGGGCTCCTGGGTGTCTCAGTGGTTAAACGTATGCCTTGGGCTCAGGTCATGATCCCAGGGTCCTGGGATGGAGCCCCGCATGGGCTCCCTGCTCGGTGGGAAGCCTGCTTCTATTCCCTCTAATGCTGTCTCTCTCCCTCTGTCAAATAAATGAATAAAATCTTTAAAGACCACTAACTCTACAGAATGATCAAACACACTTCCATGATCAAAGAAGTTTGGGAAACACCACATACTGTATTTGATTCTCTATCACAATATATGTTAGTAGATTAAGGACTCTTATAAATCCCCCAAAATACATTTATTCATCTTCTCAAGTCAAGTATTTCCCAAATTTATCAGACCATGGAGACTCTTCCTCACCAAATTCTCCTTAACAGCTTAGGAAACCATTCACATACTTAGGAAAATTCTTGCCTTTTATAAATGAGCATTTTTAGAAATACTTATCAAGTTAAGGGTATGTTATTTTGTGACAATAAAGATTTACTGAACTTATGCTTTGTTTTACACTTTAAATTAAAATATTATTTTTTATTTCTTATCCTAATGAAGAAAGTAAAAATATCCCTGTGAGACAAAAATAAAAACATGATCAACCGTTCGTATCTAAGTAACAATCAAATTTCAAAGTAGACACATTTGTTTCCTTTTACTGTCATAGATGTATATGTGTATATATACATATATATTTTTTTTTCAGGAACAAATGTTTTATTTCTGACTTTTTCAGCATAAGTTAAAGTGAGAAACAGCATCTCACTGCAGGAGAAAAAGAGACAAGTCATGACAGTAAAGTAGAGTTTTAAAATTGCAATTGGCAATTTTGATATGTGCAAAAAAAGCTTGATAATGAACGCAATATACCAAAACTTCATTTACTTGAAGTATAATAATTCTAAATTCTGAATAGTTTAACATGCTAAAGGAATCTGGTGAATCTAACTTTTGTACTATCTGTGAGAAAAATAAAAGAATATGTAAAGCAAATTAAAATCATGGAAGCCACAGAAGTTCAGTGAATACTGTATTTTTCCTCCGCTCTTTTGTGAGTACTTAATATCCTAATTAAAAATCTCTCTTATCTGCTTGCAGAAGCATTTACCAACTCTGCCTAACATTGAGTGAGTAACCTTCCTCCACCCCAGTCAGTATGCATGAACTAGAAGATGATTTGCAGAGAGATGCTTTTAAAATTGCTTCTTTATTAACTACAAGGACATAATATGTCTTTCATTTCTTTAAAATACTTGCTCACTCAAGAGTTCTTTCTGAGCCTTAGAATTCTTCCTCACCTCTTTTCTGAGGTCAGGGAAAATGTGCAAGGTATTTCTGAGAGCTCTAGCAATAAAAAGGTTGTATGATGAAGCAAATCTTTTGTTTGTAAAGTTTTTTTGTTTCCCTTACATGATAATGGCAGAACAAGATGGAGACTCGTATTTATGAAGTAGCTAATGTGTATTAGCACTCTGTTAGGAACTTCATATACCTTTTAATCCCTGCAACAAACCTGAACATGTCTCCATTTTGCAGATGAGCAAAAGCCTAGACAGGTCACTGAGCCAATAAGTGGTAGGCTTGGACATGTACTCAAGCTTGTCTTGTTCTAAACACTATGTATTTTTCCACCCTATCACATGCCTTAGTGTGTGCAAATTTCTTATTCTTTTAAAGCACACTTTAAGATCTCCAGGATTACAACTCTTCAAAGAATATTTGAAATATTCTTCACTTTTTTACAGAGCAGAAAAATGAGGTCCACTGGAATACAAGGTTGTCTCTCTTGTTTTGTAAGCTCCCTCCCCACTATATCCCATACAATACACTTTCTTAGAAGTCAAATCCTTTGGAGCCTGATTGATCATTGCAAGATGATCTTCTTATCAGCCCCTGGAACTCCTCTGACTCACATCATGAAAGCTTCATGCTATCTTTTGAAGAAATTCATTGTCATCATGGGAGCCATTGATACCACAAGAAAAAGAGCCTGAGAGCTTCAGCCTGAGTTGTTCTTGTTCATGGTTACTTATAGCTTATGGAAACTAAATCTAATATATTGCAGGATGCTTGATGTAAAAATAGGGCCAAAACAATTAAAAATGACAAAAAGTAAGCTGGTGCAAGGCACCCAAAATGAGTTAATTACCACACTTGATAACCTAACCAGATCTGCAATAGCCATTTGGACAGTAAAAAAATAAAAGGCAACAAAAACAAAAAACAAAAAAACCCTCAGCCTTTTTGTTTCCTTAACTTCTGCAGTCAGCATGTTTATGCATTATCTTATTGTGATCCCATTTTATAGTTCAGTCTTCCTGAGCCTGCAAAATATTATGATAAATTTAGATGTTTATTCTTCTTTTGCTGGGATAGCCTGACAAATATTTCTTGATTCATTAAAAAAACAACAAACCAACAACTGAGAACAATACTTTATTGTACTTTGTCTTTTTTGTTAGGAAGGGAATATAAAGTACTCTGTTTTGTAATGAATAGATGAATGATAATGTTACTCCTCAATGGGATACTGTTTCAAAATCTATTTTATCTCTGTGACCAGGGATTTCATTTGTGCTTCAATCAGCTGGTTGATTAGCACTAGGTGCCAGGGCAAGAACCAGGCTTGCCTAAGAGCAGTTTGGAACTATTCCGTATTACTCAGCATAAATAAAGAATATACAAATTGACCTAAAGCAAGTCATTTTCTACCTCTTTGAAAATATCCAGAGGAAAAAGATTTCTCCATACATTCAAATGTTCAGCGTTGTAAAGTCCAGATTATATTGAAAAAGTCTCGTATATGATATGTTTGTAAATGAGTGCTTATGTTTTAGCAAAAACAGCTAACACCGAACATAAGTTTTACTGGGGGCATTTTTGAATCATATTTTTCATTTAATCCTCTTGTCAACCATACGAGTAAGTGTTACTGCTATTAAGATACTTTTGAATGGGAAAACAAAACATAGACAGGTTAAAATGACTTACCCAGATCCCTTGACAGAGGTAAGGATGAGTGTGGGATTAGAAATCAGTAAGTGTGCTGTTAGAACCCACACATTTAGCAATTAAGATGTGTTAGTTATTTCCAATGTTGCTCCTTGCTCTCTTTTGGCCAAATCCAGTTATCTGGAACACTGCTTTTCTTTTACAAAAGTGTTGGTGTGATTAGGCAAGAACCTTTTCTTTCTAAATAGGATTGAGCACAAAGGAAGAGACTACAGGACTATTTATCAAGGGAACTTCTTGTTCTCTGAACATTGGTGGTGGAGTGTCCCTTTAAAAACAAGAAGAAACAACACGACAGGGCAAGAATCTTCTTGCTGTCAGAGAGTTCCCTTTCCTGGCATCAGGGCCAGCAACTGGCAATTTAAACCTTGTGCTCTCCTAGTAGGCAGCTGTGAACAAACTGAAATATATTTATCACATTTTTCCCTATGAGAAGCTCAAATAATTCAAGTTACAAATAATTAATGTGAGAAGTACTCTCTAGTACAAAAGAGAGCTGCTAGATATGAAGATGGGTCATTTTCTAAGAGCTGAGACAAAAACACTAAAAAGAAAGGAAATCCTTGATAGATGTATATGTATTTTAATCTATTGATAAATGATTATCCATCTATCTATAGGTCAAGGACTTTTTTTTTTTTTTACTTTTAGTGTCCCTGTTCTTAGTATCTATCTATATTTATTTCATAAATATATATTTACTTTTATATATCTATATCATATATACATCAAGTAGATATATGGTTATCATGTATTAACCAAGACAACTGTAAGGGGTTTTTGATTAATTTTCTTTTCTTCAATAAATGCATTGTAGACAAAAGCAGTGAGTGTTTTCATTACTTGTTTGGACTCTTTTTATTATGCTTCTTTGGACTGTTTTGAAACTCATTGGCTGTGGACATTCAAAAACTCTTGAGAAATTTTAAAATAGAATATTGCTGAATCTTTCTTGCCCTCTCTAAATGTTCCTTAGAAACCCAACCTCCATGTAATTAAACTAGAGAAATCTAGAGCCTTAGAAAAAAAAAATGTATAGGATGAACCAGATATTTTACAGGGCAATCCCATCATATCGTTTCTGTTTTCTTGAAACTTCCTTTTTAAGGAGGTTCTATAAGCCCTCACTGATGAGGACTATAATTCTAACTTTCCTGCCAGTTCTCAGACAGCAGGAAAACTTAGCAACTATACTAATTTTACCAGGGAGGGGGGAATGGTTATTGGCTTTTCTCTCCAACTACTTAAATGATTCTTCTGTGGTGAGAGTAAAGAAAAATCCTTAACTCCAAGTTCTTGGTGGTTTCTAGTTAACTGACTTCTAATGAATGAGGTATCTGGCACCAGCAGCTCCATGAGGCTGAAAATGTGTCTCCCCCTTTTTTGGATTTAGGTCAATCTTGCATTGAGTTTGACCACTTTAGCCCAGCTCATTCAATGCATGAAGGTGAACATATACCATAAAAAAGCTCTTTAAAATGTCTATCAGTGCCAGAAATATCATGTATCATGCATCATTGCTTATAAACATAAAAAATAATAATTACTAACATATGTAAATGCTTAACCAAGTACCTTGTTTTCCCACCTCCACCATGGAAATTATTTGGGGACAAATTCTTGCCATTTTTCATGACCATTCCCTTGCTGTGGAGAGCTAGGAGCATGGAAAGACATTTGCTGTAAGACTGCACTCCCAGATGATCTCTCTTACACACATCTTTTCTTCTGCTTTTCTCTCTTTTTCTTCTCCTTTCCCTTTATCATTCTCTTTTTGGGTTAACCTTACCTCAAAAGGGCAAAGGAGTCTGAGACTTCTACTCATTTTGTTTGTTACCAAATAATTACCTAATTAATTGAAATAAAGAGACTGATTTCGTTAAGCACAGAAAATAAAGTATGCATTGGAACCAGGAACAATAACAAAAAATCAGCAAGGCAGTGAAAGTTGAGGCTACAGAGTATTGGCATGTTCCCTTGTTAATGATATAAACATGGTTAGCCTGTTCTTACGAAGACTCAGTCTTCTCATCTGCATATTGGGATTCACGTTGGTTGTGTGAGAATTTGACAGGCTTAATACATAGCACCCCTCTAC
Source organism: Enhydra lutris kenyoni (assembly GCF_002288905.1). Taxonomy (NCBI): domain Eukaryota; kingdom Metazoa; phylum Chordata; class Mammalia; order Carnivora; family Mustelidae; genus Enhydra; species Enhydra lutris. Next base: position 3,394,075 of record NW_019154141.1, on the reverse strand, counting down.
CCTACCCAAGTTCTGAGAAAATTGAGAAAATATTACAAAGAAGTGACAGAGGAAGTTCAAATGATAAAGCTTAAGTAAGAGGATGTAGCCCCATATCCGAGCTAAACAAAACTACTGAGTAAATCTCAGAGTGAAACAGAAAACCATCCTATACATGCCAGACTGCATCAGGCAGGCAAAGACCACCAGTGTCAGACCTAGAGCATGGAGGAACTTCACGTTCTGGGGGCAAGGAAAAAGAAATAATGAACGGGAAAAAGAGGAGCTTAAGTCAGGATGACCAATTTATTCTCCTCAGAGTTACTGGTCCGATAAATCATTTCATTTATTCTGCTGGCATAGTGATTAAAGGTAACAAAGGGCCAGAAGTGTTCCTATTTAGGAACACTTCTGAAGCTGGAAAGAACCCTTCCCTCATATTATTCCTCTGGGTTTCTGTGGTCTTAACCCGTTGCGCTTGGACGTCAAGCACATTGTCAATGAGGGAAGCAGTCACCACCTCAGGAAAAGAGAGCAATTTTTAGGACAGTCTTATGTTCAGTTTCATGGACTCCTGCAATACTAAGATTTCCTGCGAGACCCACAAGTGGGGGCTCACATTTTGCTCCCAGGAAGCTCTGCAATGGGTCAGAAGGAATGTTGGATAAATGTACTCTCAGGGTAAAATTTTCCCCAAGGCTGAAAATTCACACCCTGTTTTATTTCCTTATTTCTGTCTTGAACTGTGTCCAGCCACATAATCCAACAGAACATATCAGGACGCTGTAAAAAGATCAAATGACAACCTATGATTCAATAATAAAATTCCCTCAAATAAGAGATTCTGGGAGGGAATGAATTCAAACAGTATCTCCCCATGTAAGTGAAAGATTGTATCTTAAGCATATTATATTAGTGCCCAAAAGGACTAACCCTCAACTATATTCCCTTCCCTTTGCAAATCAAAGATATGCATATATATTTAATACTTTATATGAAATATATTTATTTATATTTTATATTTATTTTATTATTTATTTATATTTTATATTTATTTTATTATTTTATTTATCTGTTTATATTTTATTATTTTTATTTAATTTTAGTTATTTTATTTTAATATTTTATTTATTTATATTATTTTATTATTTATTCTATAGTTATATTAATCTCTACCCATGCACCTACATATATATATGATGTGTGTGTGTATAGATACATACACGTACACACTAAGAGGCAGCCAACCCTGTTTCTTGTTCTACTTAGATTTATCTAAAGGGTGATTGATATCAACATAGAGTTACTTTTTATCCAGTAGCTGGAGTCTAGGCTGTTTCTCTCAACAATAGGGCTAGTTTCTTGAGGATTTTGAACATTCCATGGGTTCAACCCTGAGACTCTGATGCCCATGTTCTTTCTTTACAGATTCCAACAGAAATAAACCCACATAATTATCACCAACAAATTTAGAAAATGAGATCGTCCTCAGCTACAAGAGCTTTATTCTAGGAAATGGTATATAGTCTCAGAACCTAGCACTTGGTATTTCCAGAAGCTGTAGAAGACACAATGTTATCTCAGCAGATGAAGAACACCTTACTTTTGTCCTACTGGAATAGCTCTCAGTTTGTGCCAGTTACCAGAATCTACAATCTGTAAACTTGCTTGGTGGATTGTTGGCTCCTTACAGATGGTTCCTTCTGGCACTACTCACTCGTTCCACCTGGGAGGAAACATTTACTTGTTGTTCTTTTAGATATCACTGCTTTCTTGCCAAATTAAAATTTTGCAGTGGTGCTGTCTGAATCCTCAGCTCTTTTGGGGTTCTTTTTCTCTTTATATCTACATATCTGAAACCTATTAATTTCTGCTTGTCCCTCGAGGCTCATGTTTCTGCCACCCTCGTTCTAAACTGAGCCCACTTCTGCACCCGTGCTTCTGAGTGGAGGCATTGTGTTTTCAATTCTGTATCAAAGTGACCCTACCCACTTCTGTTTTTGAGTTGCCTGAGTCCAAGACACCTGCCTTCTAAGGAAAATTTCTTTCCCAATTCATACCCAACTTCAGCGCATGTGAGGAGGTAATGATGGAGTCAATGGACAGTCCACATGATGCAAGATTGGTCCTTTCTCATTTTCTTTCTTTTTCTTTTTTTTTTTTTTTTTTTTGGCTGGTCCAGAACTGACTACTTAGACCTAGCATCTACACTTTAAAGACCAAATCTGACTGATGCACACTACTCAGCCTGGCACCAAAAATGTGGTTCAATGCCCCAATACCTAGAAGGGTTGTACGCAGAAAGATTATTTTCCTAATGGCTGGGATTTTTGCTAACGAGGAGGTGTACCTCTGAGATAAGCTATAGGAGCTTGATACTGAGGCTCTCTGCACCTGTTCCATGCAAGCTGGTAACTCACACGAGGCCCACGTACAACCTGCATCTTTCTTGGGGGAGACCACCTGGATGGTCAGCTTCTATGGAGGCCAACTTGTGTGGCTGCCATGACTTTATCAAAGCTATTCACAAGGCCTGCATGTCCCACCTGAGGTCTGAGTAGCCTGAACATCCTTGCAAGCTCTCTTGCTCCATGGTTCAAAACCAGTACCTTTGCCAAGGTTATACCCCTTTGACGGAGGCAAGTAGAGCCCAAGCAAATTTCCTTTGAAGCTGCCTGTGCATGTGTCCCTGGTTCTAGGGAAACAGCTACTTTGTTGCAGACTAAGTCACCACAAGCAACACCAAACACCTGAAACAGCCAATTAAAAGCTGAATGGCCTTTTCATAGCAGCTAAGAGCCAAAGACATGAGGGCAAAGATTTGCCTGGGTTAATATAAGCCTATACAAGCCACGAAGATAAGAACATTCTTCCCACACACTGTGCTCACAGCTCCAAGACATGTATCTTAGCCACAACAAAAATCAATTAGTGGGTATATTCAGCTTCTCTAATTTTTCCATTTTCTTCTTATACACAGGACTCTCAGGAAGTCCCAAATCACTGTGGGCAGATTTTCAATAGAAATGTCAAACCCGTTCTAAGACAATTGATTCTGTTTGCCTTCTTTGAGAATAAAAAAGGACCAGGAGAGTAAGGAGGAAGACATTTTATGAAAATGCATTTTTTAGAGAATAGTGCATGGGTTTCATCCCATCCCATCCCACCTGTGAGAGGTCTGTCCATCCATCTCTATTCCAACCTTCCGAAGGGCTTCCGGAAGGCTATTTGGAAAGTTTGTAACATGACTCCAGCAAGTCAGGGGCGTCAGGATCTGCCTCATACCTGAGAAACCTAGAGCATAAGCAATGCTCTAGGCAGAGCACATCCAATGGGGATGACAGGAAGGGAAAGATGGGTGGGAAAAGCTGGAGGTGAACTCTCGGGGATCAAGAGTATCCCGTGTGGTGATAAACCAGCATCTTCCACTCATGCCATGTCATCCATGTGGATGGTAGCATCAAGAGTGAACAAAAGGAGGGGGGCCTGGGTGGCTCAGTTGGTTAAGCGACTGCCTTCGGCTCAGGTCATGATCCTGGAGTCCCATGATCGAGTCCCACATCGGGCTCCCTACTCAACAGGGTGTCTGCTTCTCCCTCTAACCCATCTCCTTCTCATGTGCTCTCTCATTCTCTCTCTCTCTCAAATAAAAAATAAATAAAAATCTTAAAAAAAATAACAATAAAACAAAGCAAAAAAGTGAACATAAGGTCGCCTCCCTATATAGCAAATACCCATGTAATAGGTTTGCCATGAGGACTGACTCGGTCATATAAGTGAAAGTCTTAGCACAGTGTTCTTACTATCTACGATCAATACTGGCATCACTAACAGCCCATGTAGGTGAGTGCCTTTGCGACATTCTTTCCAACCTTTTATGACACACTCCCTGCCCTACTCCTCACCATTCAGCCTCAGCTGGCATGTGTGGTCATTTCTGCTACCGTATGACCCATGTTCCTCAAAATCAGTACTCCAAGCAGAAATCATGCAATTAAAAACCACCGAGCTTTGGATACATTGAGTTAGGGGACGCGACATTCAGAAACTTCATCAATAACACTTCAAAAACCTGCTAAGAACCTCATGAAAAACAGTAGCCCATGTTAAATGGTTAAGAGCTACTGAACTACTCCCATAAACACGGCACATGACACTGGCCCGGTGGACGTGGGGATGGTTGCAGCAGCTGGGAGTTATTGTGCAGTGGTGGAAGGAGCAGCAGAAAGTGGTCCCACCAGATGTGGATGGGTGTGGCTCGTGGTCGGGTGAGATCTGTCTGTTTGTGCGCTTTGTGTATTCCTAGATGGCTCTGTTCATAGGAGTGAAGTCTTCTGTGTTTACCCAGTGTTCCCCATTCATGAAAAGCACATCAGCAAATGCAAAACTTGTGTTATGCGCAAATTGGTCCTTAATGTACCAATTGCATTGGAACAAATTCACATTTTCAAGACAAGGAGAACTGACAGTGCATCTTTATAAACCAGAAGCCCCGCAGCTCCTGGCCTGCTTTGAAACAGTATAATTTATGAGAATATGATCTCCCAAGTGCATTGGCTACAGCCTTTGGATGTAGGCCATGGGTGTTGGCCAAAAGAAATATATAATAGGGGAGAGAACTCTGGGGGCCTTGTTGGGAGAGCCATA